>NW_009735620.1:0-26749 GCF_000703405.1 Apaloderma vittatum | reverse complement strand
AGCTTGCAAACAGCAGCCTTGAAATTTCTTCACGGACAATTTCAACACAGTCTTTTCTCTGCGGGCAATTCCAGCAAGGTTGAGACAAACATTTTTAACACAGTCTCTTACAGTGATATCACCAGGATGTTCAACAAAAGTTTTGCAAATGAGAGTTTTAGAAGCACGTTTAAAATAATTTTTTTCTTAACTCTCTCAAATCCAGTGGTACATATCAATATCAGAAAAGTAAAAAACCGTGCAAATGCCTTTGCTTGAGGCAGCAGGAAGTATGGCTTAATCAAAACTGATTATGGTTTAATTATCCTTTCACTGCTTTTATTTCCATATGAATAGAAATAGTAGCATACAATTTTAAGTAATTTAATCTATTTTGTAATTCTACCAATGAATCAGTTATTTAAAGCAAATGTATCATTTTTTTTCCAAAAATTTTAAACTGTTGGTAAGACTCCCACAAAAATCATGTGGTAGGTTGACCTTTGCTGGATGCCAAGGGCCCACAACAGCCACTCTGTCACTCTCACTTCTCAGCTGGACAGGGGAGTGAAAATATAATCAAAGACTCATGGCTTAAGATAAGGACAGGGAGATCACTTACCAATTACCCTCACAGGCAAAACAGACTTGACTTATAGAAAAAATAACTTAATTTGTTACTGGTCAAATCAAAGTAAGGCAATAAGAAATAAAACCAAATTTTTAAACACCTTCCCCCACTCTTCCCTTCCTTCCAGGCTCAATTTCTCTCCTGATTTCTCCACCTATTCCTCACAAGGGACACAGGGAAACAGGAAATAGGTGTTGTGGTCAGTTCATCACATACTATCTCTGCCACTCCCTCCTCAGTGGGGTGACTCCTCATACTCTCCCTCTGCTCCAGCGTGGGGTCCCTCCCATTGCAGACAATCCTCTCCAAATCCTCCAACACGAGTCCTTCCCACAAGCTACAGTTCTTCATGAACTGCTCTAACATGGGTCCCATCTATGGGGTGCCATCCTTCAGAAACAGACTGCTCCAGCATGGGGTCACAAGTCCTGCCAGCAAACCTGGACTCCTATCTCAATGAGGCCACAGGTCCTGCCAGAAGGCTGTTCCACAATTGGCTTCCTACAAAGTCATAGCCTCCTTCAGCCACATCCACCTACTCCAGTGTGGGGTCTTTCATTGGTTGCAGGTGGATATCTGCTCCACCACTAATCTCCATGGGCTGCAGGGGCATAGTCTATCTCACGATGGTCTTCACCATGGGCTGCAGGGGAATCCCTGCTCTGGTGCCAGAAGCACCAACTCCTCTTCCTCCTTCAGTGGCCTTTGTGTCTGCAGAGTTGTTGCTTTCACATGTTGTCACTCTCTCATCCAGCTGCTCTTGCTTTGCAGTCTCTTTTTTCTGTTTCTTAAATATGCTATCCCAGAGGCTCTTCCACCATCACTTACAGGTTCAGCCTTAGCCAGTAGAGGGTCCACCTTGGAGCCAGGTGGCATTGGCTCTATAAGATATGGGAAAAGCTTCTCACAGAATTCAGCCCTATAGTTCCCTAGCTACCGTGACCTGGTCATATCCAACACAAAAAAAAAAAAAAGGAATGGAAGTAAATTCGTATATGGTAGATATCACCGAATGCACAAAAAATATTAGAAGTTATTTGTAATTCTACTACAAAACCCTTAATGAACAGCAAGTAGAAAAACTTTGAAAGAAACCTGAGCTATACAAGTCAACAAATCCCATTCCTTCCTGGAATTAGTATTGTAGCAAGTAACAGAAACATATATCAGGAACGAAATCGTTGCTAAAAATATAAGTATTGTTACAGTTTTAGTATGACAGAAACTAATTACAAAGCAAATGCTATTTTTATATGCAATATCATCATCATGTGTCACTGCCTTGGTGTGTAATATTCCTTGCTACTCTGTAAAATGTGGCTTTGGAAACCAGTGTCCTAGAATTACTTGGGAATAGGAGGGATAAACTATACACTGAATGAGAAATAGCCTTGGTCAGAAGAAAAAGCTGACATTAATCTTCCTGAATTCTACATCTCGCTGTTCTGTTTGCACCCAAGCCAACCACTAAAGTGAGTTGCTCCAAGGCTTATGATTCATTATTCATAGCACTCGCTATTGTTGGCTCACCCACAACATAGTGCAGACCATGCCTCACTTCTCAGAACAAAAAACACAGGGAAAGTGAGAAGTGAAAGAATAAGTTATACTCACTTTCGTCTAATGCTCAGGCCATAGGAGGTTTTCCAGCAGAATGTCAGAGCCCTGAGCAGGTCTGTATTCATGTAATCAGAAGGAGATTATCGCACCTTTGGAAGATGTCATTTTCAAAACACTTTCACCTTTTTTTAATAAATATGGACAGCTAATTTACTATCCATTTTATGACAATGATTTTTGAGCACTTGGAAAGCATAAATGCTATCACAGATCGCCCTCACCCCACCCTCTGCATCACCTACCTACTTCATCTTTGCTTCACGCAGGCACAGCAAATGCCAGGCTCTGAAAGTTCACTTGTTTGAATTAAAAAATTGCAATTAAACCTGACAGAACAAATAAAAGAGGTCATCTGTGTGAAGTGTACATTTCAGTCACCTTTTAAAAAAGTTCTTCCAAACCTGTAATGTATCTTTCATACTTGTGAGAAGAACATTATTCTTATGCTTCATGGGTGCAATTTTGCATATTTACAATGATTCAATAGTCCATAGTCAATTGTGGAGTGACAGAGGAAACAGGACCATTTTTTTCCCAAGAACATAAGAAAATAGAGCAAAAATACAATACCTATGCTACAGTGATGTTATGAACACCATGAATTTGATTAGGGAAGTGCTAACAGCAACTTGCATACTGCATGATTGTTTAGATACCTTCATCAGGTTTTGTTTTAAAGAAAAAAAAAGGTTAAATTCCACATTAGATTTTTGGAGTTTGTTTTGTGTTCTAGATATTTAACATAAATACAGATCTTTAAATCGTGTTTATCAGTGCGTAAAGTATTAAACCAAATTAAACAAGATATGAAGATATGGTAGAAGATAAAAACACCTTTTTCTGGCATGTTTCTACATGAAAATGTTTTCGCTTTCTGTGAAAGCCTGGACATATTTATCTTTCATGAACTACCATGGAAAAGATACACATAAGCAAACCAAAGCTCTCTCTCTGAAGATCAATAAGTTGTATGATGCTGCAAACCTTTATAAACACTAAGGATAATTTCTTCGTCATAGCCTAATGAAGAAAAGTGCCCTGCAATGGCTGTCCCAGCTGAATACTTGAGTGTTTGGAAAATAGAGTGATTTTGAGGCTTATTGTCTTGTTAATGTCTTGTCTGATGTTTTTCCAGCAATGTACAGAAGAGTATAATTTAACAGGACATGTATAATTTAAAAAGAAACCCACTTTTTATTTGGATTGCCATTATTGATCCAAATATCAGGTCTCCAGTCTGAATATATTTGGCTTTATAGGGTAAGTTATGGTATCTTAACATGTGTACTGGATAATTCAGTAGTGAACAAGTGCTAAATGGAGTTTGCTGGAGCTGAAATAGTACTGGCAGAGCTTTTACGTATTGCTTTCAACAGTTGAGTGTAATGGCATTATTCTTATCACATCCACACAAAATATACACATAGATTAGATGAGCAGGATTAATCTGTCCCAATGAAGATATCTATAATACGAATGTCTGAATTCAAGCTAGCCATCGTGGGGTCTCTTTATAGTGAACGGAGAGAAAATAAGTATTCTAAAGTACAATTCATCTAGTCCTGAATCTCAAGTCTATTACACATCAGATACACCAAAATCAAGGATAGAAACCAGAACAGCTAGTTGGACAGCACTCACACTGTGTACATCAAAGGTAGGATGAGATGACTAATGTCTACTTCATACAGGAAGGACCAAGACTAACACAGTTGAGCCAACTGCTTCAAATTCTCTGAGGATGATGCCCAGCAGAATTAGTTCGTTGGAGAAAATAAATTACTCAAAACAGCTTCAGCTGAATTCTGGGAGCTATTGATTCCCATACTGTTGTGGGGGGGTTTTTTAAGATAATTCAAAATTAATTTAGATCTAAAGAAGAACTGAAGAAAAGAAGAGACAAAGAGGTGAAAAAAGTATTCCTCAGCTCAAGAAAACAGCTTTGTAAAATAAAATATGCTATATGTCCAATTAATATTCTTTTCACTGCTGTTTTCTACAGATACACAAACATGTCCTCTGAGTTATACAATCTAATTAAGTGAGGCTTTATACTGATCTCCAAATCAGAAAATTGAAAAAACATGGAAAAATGTCTTAAGGCATGTTTGAACTTGTATGAAAGAAAATAAATGAAAGTCAAATTTCCAGTCGGACTGTGTAACTATAAGCCTCACAGGAAATCAACACCACTTTTCTCATTCAAAACTATTGATCAAAGTCTTTCATATCTGGTTAGACAAGGAGAAATTAGGACCAGCAAAAAGAGTTTGTGTGCTCAGCAGGGTGACTGAGGCTTGCTAGGGTTGCTGGGTTGGCAGCATCAGATTCTGGGCTAAGTCTGTGAAAAAAATGGATGGAAATGATAAAGATAAACAGTGAACTCATTGACTGAAAGGAAGATCTCCAGCTCAATCACTGAGCGGGAGAATGACAGTAGCAATTCAGCCTGCCGTTAGGACATTCATGAAATATCATGGAGCACCAAAACACAGACAAACACATGCTGGCTCCTAGAAGGGTGTATTATGTCAATAAATAGACACAGTAAACCATTGCACATCTTATATGAGAAAGATATGTGTTAGCACAATGGAGAAGACTCAATTTAAATTTTCTTAGGCAGAAACCCTGAACCACTGTTCTACCTGCCCAGTCTAAAGCTTAATGGCTGAAATACTTAGCACTCTGCTAAATACTGTGCTTTTTAGTTCAAGTAATTTCTGTGTCAGAAGTTAATGTCTGTGGGGGTGTGTGTTTGCACACATGGTTCTTTCAAACAAAGGGTTTTACTAAGAAAGCTTCAAGGGAATTTTGCACTGGTAAAACCTCTGAAGGAATGGGAAAAAAATATTTGTATAACACTAACATGAATTGTAATTTGTTCCATTCCTACCTTGGGGTTCCTAGGTATTTTTTAGTGAATAAAGCCACCGGTAAGGTGGTACGTGCAGTCCCTGTCTTGAAAACATAATACAATATCATCTGGAATAGAACCATACTCAAGAGTCAATTTTTCTGATAAACTTAATAGTCTGATTCATGCAAATATTTGAGGGACAGCCACCTGAAAATACAAACCTAAGTGATCATTTCTCGTTATCTTTGCTCTCTCTCCCAGCTTATCACATGTAAGGAGAGACTGTACACGAGTACCTTTAGAAAACATCTGTCTTTTCATGGAAAGACAAAATTAAATTCTCTCCTTTTATCAGTAAGAGACCATATTTCCACTATGTAGTAGCCACGTATAACTTTACTTTTATGATCATCAGGTATAGCATACAATGTGCAGAACCTATCATAAGAAAAATGAAATATTTTTTTCCCCTCTATTGCAGAGAATGGAAAGAGATGGAAATCCATCTCAATTTAGAATCAGCTTTTGTCTTCCTCAAAGTTTTACACTGTGTGCTGTAACTCTTTCTTTAGAAGCTTGTCAAGCTTGTTTACAGAAGCATCATCCCTAGAGCATCCCTAGATAACCAGACATAACCAGTTCAGAAGTCAGGGAAGAGGAAAATCTCAGCTGTAAGGTGATGGGGTACTAGAGAGTGAACTTGGATTCCTCAGTCCCTCAATATCGTATCTCGGGGGCAAGTTTCTCATCTATTCCTTTTTCCCCCTCTTCTTACCCATAGAAAAAGGTTTTCAGCCCTCTTATCTTCTCATGTCTACCCTTTCTATCCTCCCCTCCCCAGGCATCTGACTGTATTTCTTGTATAAGACACAAACAATAATTTCAGAAGAAATATAGGAAACCAGGAATATTTCATTTTCCCAGGCATTCCACTGATCATTCTCCCTCAAATGTCTACATTTTGTTCTTACTGTCCCTTGTTGCTCACATGGCCTTGTTGCAAGCTTTGTAAGGAAGAACCGAAGATCAGGCCAGGTGACTGCAGCCAGAGCCTCACCTCCATCTGCCTCTCACGATCTCAACCCTCCCTTAGAGAGACAAAGGGCTTAGTTGCGAGTGTATCAGTCCAGTATTTTCCTTTGCAAGGGAGTAACTTTAGGGAAAGCACTGGTGAATATAATAGACAATTATAATTTCAAAATAGAGCTGTTGGACTCATTTTATTTAATTCAATAAAATGTATTGGCAAATGGTATTTTTTAAAAAAAACTTCATAAGACAGTATAAAAAAATCAATAAAAATCTATTTCCCTAGCTCAGCTACATCCTTAGAAAAGCTATACTTTTTGGATTCATTTCTATGGGACTTTATTAGTTTGATCCCAATTCAATTTTATAGTACTTATCCTTGAGGAAAGCAAGAAAATTGACAACAAGATGGAAAAAAAAAACCCCACAACATTTTTGTAAGATCCAAAATTCACATATTACAAAAATAAAAATACAAATAGAAAAAATAAAAAGGATAGAAGGAGGAAAATACTAATTTTTTTTTTCACTGTCCCCAACACAGCATTCACCATAGGAAATAAAATGAGCTCTCAAACACAGAGACCTACTCAGTTTTGAAAACCTGCTTGTGCATATTTCCTGACTAGTTCAGAGGACCACCGGGTCTCCCAGCAGAAGAAACAAGCTGAGAACTTTGCACCGGTGCATAAAGTCCCTGAGCTCTATCTAGTGGATGGAAAGGAGCCTACTGCTTCCCATGTAAGAGCTGCTTAGTGCTTTTGCTTGGATATTTGAATGTACTATAAAGACCTTTTCTTTACACTTGCAATGTAGTTAATATTGTTTATAAATGGATTAAAGCAATAGTGCTATTGGCTGTATTATTTTAGAATACTTCTATTTTCCTTTTCTTGCCGTGTGCAAAAGGTAGGGCTTAAAAAATAATGGTGAGGTAGTTTTGTAGATAGAAATGATTATTTTATTAAGCAACTGATACTACGGGACAAAAATAGGACATTTTTCTAGTCATATAAGTTTTTATCTGGAGACAAAAAAGACTTGGTTTTGGTTTGGATTTAAGTAAATCTTCACTCCAAAAATATTATTTTCCTCTTTTTTCCTCTTTTCTTGCATTACTAGTGTATGGGCATGAATCTTTTGTTTACAAAGCTACTACTCGTCTCCTCTACATGCTCTTGCATAAATATCATGACTATTTTTTTTTTACTTTTCTTAACACAATGTAATATGGCATCTTTCTTCATCATTTGAAATTATACTTACATAGACAAAATTAAAGACAATAGGAGAGGAAAATGTTTAGACAGGCCTATAAGGTGCTAAGAGTGTTCCCTTGAAACTTGGCTCTAAATGCAGCACAGGCTTCCACCTACTCCTGCAAAACCTTATGCAAAGATGAAGATCTGCATGTGGGTTCTGAGATCTGGAGCACAGCAAGGTCAAGCATCCTGGAACAGACATCACTGTGGGCTCAAGGGATGGCAGAAAGCCAGACATGGGGTAAGAGGGGAAGACTTTGGTGAAGTGGTCCCTTAATACCCCTCAGGAAAAATCACCTTTCTCATTGAATTTGAGAAAGTGGTCGAAACTAATTGTCATGTCCCCTCACAAAAGCAAGAGCAGTCCAACGAGATTTCATGTGAGGTCCCTCTATACCCTGCTGAGCAAGTGTACTCACTTCTTTCTTAAGATATCTGTCAGACTAAAGGAGTATTGCTGGAGTTGTAGCATTTCTTTATTATCGTCACATATTGCACAAATTTAGGTATATTTGGGGTCTCTCAAATGAACTAATGAGATGTTTGCCACATGAACTACTTGTGAAGGCCTGAAAGAAATTTAAACTTGTGCTGGATATAGCTGCCGACTTGTTTACTAGTGTGAGAAATAAGTACTTCTCTTCCGAGGACTCTTGTTTAACCCTGCACAATGCCTGGCTTTTTTTTTCGATCTGCAAATCTCTCTATAGTTGAAACTTTCTGCACTGTCACAGCATTGATCTGCTGAAACATTCTAACTAACTTTCTTTAACTTTCCCGCAGAAAGGCTTTCAAACTAGAAAAAGTTTTTCTGGGAAGCCATCAACTCCATGATGTATTGGGATTTCAGTTAAGGACCAGTGCTGTGAAATTATTGGAAGTGCAACTGCAATGAGACCAACTCAAATCTAAATAAACCAGGACAATATCAGGAAAGGAAAAGAGAAGTGAAGGGAAAGGAAAGATCATAGGCTTAGCTGGCACTAGAAAAAGATTTATTGTGCAGGTGTAAGAAGAGATGTTTCCAAGTTAGATACACCTTTCAGCTGTGTAACATATCCGACTTCACTTCAACAAACTAAAATGCACTAACAAAAATGATATTTTTTTCCCTGGTATAGCTGTGTTTACATTAAGATTTACAACTAGAAATATTATAGAAAACTGTACTGCTAAGTACCATGATTTTTTTAGGTGATGCAGTAATTTTTTTAGACCAACGGATATAGCTTACAAAAAATAGACAAGCTTTATCCTCAAAACTGCATCATTATTTTTAGTATAAAAGTTTATCTAACAAAAATACCCTTTCTCCTCCCAGACTTCATACCTTCGCAGCTACAACACTAATACCTGCAACTAGTATCATCATACCATAAAAAGATTCTAACATGGTCACAACCTTAAATCAGTATTTTTTAGCATTTTTTTCTAGCATTTTTCAAAGTATAGATAATTTGAAAGGTTTTCTTGAAAAGATAATAGTTCCTGTACAGTGAATTAAACCTAACATACCTAATTAGCTTTAGAAGATGTTTGTTTAGACAAAAGATCTTGACAGTCTCATGAAACTACAGATTTGAATTAATATAATTTATAATACGTAATTTTACCTACAATCAGTCTGAGGAATTGCTGAAGATCAGAGAGCAAGCAACTGGTAGAGATGAGAAGAAACAATCTGGTTTAGTACGTAGCTGTACACCACTCGAGTCTTATCATTAATTATTGGTTTTGCCTGCAGCTGAAGAAAACATTAGAGGAAGCCTGGTGAAAGTATGCCACCACCTTTGGAGGAGATGCTCACAAAAAAAAATTACTACGATGAAGCTGCTGTTATTCTGGGGATGGGAATATCTCTGCTGCTTTTGGTGCAAGGTGGTGGTGTATCAGAATCATATAAAATCTAACACATGGTAATATTGTTAATAAATAGTACTAATATTGATCTGTCCTGCTAATAATTTACATGCATTCAGTTCTTGTGGAGTTAACTTGTTTCCTAAGTGAAAAAATATATACATATTCACACACCTGTGAGTATACAAGCAACTAATTAATATTAAAAGCTGGAATTAATATAGGAATGTTATCACAGTTTTGCATTTTGATGATTGTAAACTGGAAATGTTAGAAATTTATTTTGATTAAAAATTTCAAAATTCCTAAAACTTTTTTGTCCTTTAGTGAGGTTTTACAGATAATTCGAAAAATCCGAATATAAGTAGGCTGCAGTAATTTAGTCTGCATAGACTGCCATGTAAATTGAATTGTAACTGGCATAGTCGTGGCTACAAGTTGAGGACACTTTGAAAATGAGGAATAAACCCATCACATTATTTTGCTTTGATTAGGAAAAAAAGAAGAGCGTAAAAACCTCTACAAATCCTGAATCCTTTTGTCGACAATATGAAGTAGCTCTGCATAATGCATAGCTACTGATTAGGCATTTATGTGATTTGCTGGAACACTGCTACTTAGCAGTTTGAATGCATCAGCCTCCTGAACAGAGGCTCGAATGGCAATGTGTCCATATTGACAAATTTTATCTCCACCATTGTGAAAATTTGCACCAGGAAACTTACAGAGAAGTGGAATGCTTCCAGTCTTTGGCCAAAAGATTTTTGACATTTATATCTCAGATCTTTATATGACGATTCATTATATTGGTGAAGGGATACCATTTCACTCCCACCTTTTTAAATTATATAAATAGCTACATAGTTTGTAAGTCATACATTTCTGTCTCCAAGCACTCTCTTTATTGTATCTCAGCTATTAGGATTTAGTCATTACTAGAGACCATGGGCTTCACTCCTCAATTGTTTATGACTGCAGCTTCTCCTTTTGCTCGCCTCTAGACATGCAACTGCAAATATAGTAAAAAGGAACTGCATTTCTTATAACAGATAACTGTATATCTCCTACTATCGCTCTGCTTCCAGTTGTAATTCCTGATTTGCAGACTACTGCCATAGGCAATCCCGCAGTAGAAATAATGAGTCATGCAGAGCAGTATAAAGTGCCTTGGCAAACAAGTTAAATAAGTTACATGCTCGGGAGTGCTGCAGTCAGTGAGATAATTTGTAGACTTTAGACAGTGGCCATATATCTAAGGTATAGAAGAAAATACAAGCCCTTTCTCTCTCACCTAGTCGAACCACAGCTGGGGAAGATGCAATTCCCTATGGGAACCCAAGCCATCTCAAGAGGTTAGGAACAACAAATCGGCAGGAGTAGCCTGCCAAAGCGACATCAGACAACAGGTCCCCATCTCTATCACATGCTGAAAGAGGGGAGCCAGAGCATGGTAGGGAATGAATGCCTTGCATTTAACAGGAAACAGTTTAGCAGTGAGAAGGTGGGAAAAGAGGAAAGAGATCCTCTTTTTGAGGCTCTGTGTACATGTGGAAGGTGACATGTTGTATTGGCACAGCTCTGAGCTGCAAATTATATGGAAAAAAGCTAGCATATTGGAATCTACCCTCTCTCTAAGACAGATGACTATGCTAGTGAAGGAACAGCCAGCAATGTGCCCTGGGCATAGACATGGACTTTAGGTTGTACCTGAACTGGTAACTGCAAAACATCTTCCTGCCATTGGTACATAAGCCAGATCCTGTGGGTTTTTTTACTGGGATGTATATTGTCGCACATTAGCCTCCTCGCATCCTGCTTCGTCTCAGTTTCTGTGGGATGGAAACCCGGGCATCCCCTGCCAGAAAGAGACCAAAGCATAGAACAGAATCATAGAGTTATAGAATTGTTTAGATTGGAAAAGACCTTTAAGATCATTGAATTCATCTACACTATAACAGGTAAAAGAAATATTGGTGTGGGGTTTTTTTTAAAAAAAACCCCAGCATTTGTATAAGAGAGAACTATAAGATATCTCTGCTTGCATGCTGTAGAGAGGAATGGCTAGGCAGTAACTCATCAAGGGTCCTGAACAAAGATAAAAAATGTCAGCTATTACTCACTCAGCTGGCAGAAGAGCTCTTAAAAGAAGAAATGACTAGTGAGTATGATGAAAAGAGTGTATTTAAAAACCTCTTAATTTTACATAAATTTTAACAGTATAATTAATGATAATTATGATAATTACCAGCTCTGATTTTGATTGGTATGAGAGAATACATAAATATTAAAAAGTTATATTCTTCCATGGGAATAAAAAATCATGCTTAAGAAACACACCTAAGAAATAAATCTCATGGGACCTTTTAGGAAACACTTCATTGCTGCAGAAATCGTACACTGTACTCTGAAATTTACTGGACCAGCATCTTCACGTGGTGGCAGGTTGCAGAGGACTGCTGGGATAGTCATCTACTGAATGAAAAAAAAATAAGGATGGTGAGAAAGTTTGGCTGTCGTCTTGGATATGTGCTGTTTGGAGTTTCCTGATCAAATTTAACTTTGATTTTCTAAATGTTTCTTCTCCTTGTGACAGGAATAAGCTATACGCACTTCCCTTCTATGTATTTTGTTCTGAGTTGATGGGAATTTTTCCTGTATGTGGCTCTGTAAGAAGAATCTGTCTGATCTCATTTTTTACACCAGATATACACACATATACACCACATATAGACTCCCGAGACAGCCATGGCAGGGGCATAAACAGAGTGTTCCTTCCTCTGAATCCTTAATCTGGGTTCCCACTTGCTTAAGGGCTCTGTTCTCCTGTGGGCTTGTGAAGTGTGCAGAAGGACAGAAAATCTTAGAAGGGTTTGCCTTTGGGATTATATTTGTTCCCAGAATTTTTTAGATGTAGGTTAAATAAACCTCTGCCGTGAGACTGTCAGCTGCAGTCCTAGAACAAACAAACTTCACGATGTTATGAAGCAGCACGTTTGGAGCTCGCACAGCTCGCCCAGAGAGGCAGAGCACCCTCTGCTGTCACAGAAAAACAATAGTTGACCTCTGTCTTTTCCTCGAATTTATGGCTTCAAATAACAGTTAAAATGTAAAGCAGATATTTTGTGACAATTCAACGAGTTTCATCACAATAGATTTTACTTTGCATGCTGCCATTTCTGAAGATGTTTACAGTTACTGCCTGGGACTGGGATGCAGAAAGGCTCTTGCTGATACTTATTCCTGTAGTGACCAAGGCCACTGCTGGCTCTTGTGAGCCACGCTGGGGGTGCCGCGTAGTAAGAGGGGTCACAAGGAAGTAAAAGGTTGCACCTCTGGGGGGTAATAGACAGGACAGGTGACCAACAAGGGTATTACATTCCATATACATCATATTCAGTTTAAAACTGAGGGATTGTGAAGATTTAGCTCTCTTCTGTCATGGCTGATGTCCAGGGAGGACTCCGTCCGATCTCCTGCTTTTGATCCCAATCCTGAGTTGGTTCCCAAAACCAGGTCCCATTTCCATCTACCCACTGCCGCTGAGCCTGGGGCTTCCTCGGTGCCACCTGCTCCGCAGCATCAGTGGGGACTGATATTGGGGGGGTGGGGGGGAGTTGCATTTGATATCAGTTTTTTATGTATATATATAGCTCACTGTTTTTATTATCTCCTTATTCATTAAAGCTGTTTTAATTTTCTTTTTTTTCCAATCCATAAATCTCTCTACTGTTTTAATTTTCTTTTTTTCCAATCCATAAATCTCTCTGTCTCATTCCCTTTTCATTCCTGGGTTTAGAGAGCATCTGTCAGGGTTTGGTGGCCAGCCCAGCCCTAACCTGCGACAGTGGTGGTGCAGACTTTTCAACCACATACATCTCTCTGAGTAAGTAACTCAGATCCACAGAAACAGTTCACTGATACTTTGTGGCATCTCAAGACTTAATGAAAATGATGTAAGGTGACATTGGCATTTCCCTGTTCATTCCACACAGCTGCTTCTGAAATCAGCACTGATCATTTGATTTGAGTGGTACAACAAGAAAAATGACAACACAGAGTTGTTACTGGCATCCAAAATGTTTGGCATACTGAAGGCTACCCATGGGCTCCAAGAAAAGGCCTATATGGTTTCTAGGTTGTAAAAATACATGAATCCATTTTCCTGCTACATAAGAAAGAAATAAACTAATGTATAGATCTGTTTATAGTGCAAGTGATTTTGCCTGGGCCCTGAGCCAAATGACAGGCTGCACCACCGTTCTCGGAATCAGACACAGGCAAAGGGATGAAGGCAGGATTTCAGCTGCATGGCAGCACCCGTGGGACTGACCAGGAAGCTTTGTGCTTCTCGGATCCAGCATTTTTCAGCTGAAGCAGTAGCTGAGCAGATGGATAACTGCTATCCGCCGGATGTCATTGCAGTGCCTGCTGTTATTGGCTCTTTGTTGAGTTAGGATAGATCACACACTGGGCCTATGGCACGCAGTGGTTCTTCTAGGACTTAGTCAGACCCTTTCTAAAATAGTAGATTAATCTAACATTTGCAATTAAAGAAACTCCAGAGAAATTTAAACTGAGTAGCCATTGGTCTCTGTGGCTTCTGTAACGAACATGTGATGTTTCAGCGCAATGAGATAAATTGACGCGTATGTGTACTTCAAGGTCAAAAACATGCTAGGTCTGAGTGGGGAAGGTCCATCAACATGCTAAACTTCCCAAAGCTTTTTAAGCCAGCTCCAGAATAACTTCTACTTGGAAACTGCCTCTAAACGCATCCTTCCCACCCACCTCTTTGTTGGTTGGTTACACGCCAGGTATTCAGTCTGATAAAGGATGAAACCTTTTGCCTGATACAGCCATACAATCTCTTTGTTTTCTTTTGCTTTTCAATTATCAACATCAATTTTTCTTTCTCATTCTGATGACTTTACTGATGTCTATTCATCTACATGAATTTTCCCTTTCCTCTTCCAACCCTCAGCACACCAGAATTAAAGTGCAAATGCTTCTGTAAGCATATATCCCTTAGAGTAGTTGCCTAAATTTTCAATTAAAATATTAGGAAAATAAATATTAGTGACTATAATCTGAAGCTACTCCTCAAAACAAGACTAAACTAAGTTTGAAACTGATGTTTTTACAGAGTTTCTTGCAAATACATCTTTGCCAGTGTCTAGCGAAGACTTCACTGAATGGCAAAGTATCCCCAAAAGAGTACTGAAAGTTACTTTCAACTTTTCTCTTAATGAATGCATATGCTGCTAAGGCAACCTACAGAGCCCCAGGATCAGTTCATCCTCACTGTCAAGTGAGGTCAGCAGGTTAGCAGTTATGGAGCAATGTGCATAACATCTATGCTAAAGAGACCATCACGCCATCCTTAGATGTTTAAAATTCTATTTTGAATGTATCCCTGTGGGTTGCAAAGCTATCATGTTTCCAAGCCGCACTGTGAGCATCCCAAAGGAAGAAAAAATTTGAATCAGTGAAAGATGGCCACATTCCACATATATTCTCAAAGTAAGAGTGATTTGCCATTTTCCTTAACTTCACCTGTCAATGACACGACCCCACATCACTACAGCAATAATAATAACAAGAGTCCAAATAAAGCAAGATGCTTGACGGGCCGTGTACCTTAGTGATTTATCATATATTACACAGGAGCTTAAAGGTGAACCCTATTGTGAATCTCCATGATTTGGAGTACAATGCAGAAAAGCTTAGCATGTAATTTGGTTGTAAGTTTATACTGATTAGCTGTACAATACATAAAACCTTCTGGTGTGGCTCCTTGTGAGAATCTTCTTACTTACTTCCAGTATTATGCAGCCGTAACTGTAACTTCAGTGTGAGACGCCCTGATTCACCAGAGGACACAGAAGGTTTCACTGTGAATCTCTGTTGTGACCCTCTAATGATGTGCTCCCTGAGTCTTGCTGGAGAATAGGCTGGACTTTAACAACTTGCCACATGGCAAAGAATGCCTGCAGCCGACGAAATATCTGAATATAAAAAGCAGCCTGCAGAGGACAGAAGCTGGATTTAAACACATTTAAACCTGGATTTAAACACATAATAAGATGTCATACAGAAAAGATAATTTTCTCCAGGACATTTAGTGCTCAGGTGTAGACAGTATGCTATGTGTGCCTCATATCTTCAAGTTTTGGAACACTTAGACTCTTCCACCTTTTCCACAAAAGTCCTAGTATCACTAAACCTGCACATCATCATTCCCCCTCCAAAATCTCCTACAGTTTTAGCTAATACACTGTTTTTCCCCTGGGTTTGTCTTGGGACTGGGGCACAAGTATTCAAATAACTGTTAGCGGTCCACCCTTCCTTCAGGATGAGGGGGAGAATTGGAAGAGAAAACACAAGACAAACTAATGAGTCAAGACAAAGACAATTTTTCTAATTAATTAAGGTTAGTAATTTCAGTTCTTTCAACTTCTAATAATCTCTTCCCTCAGAATTATCTTTTCAGGTTCAATGTTTTATAAAGATTTTGTTTTACTGCACATCAGTAAATTTCAAAAAGAAAGGAGTAAACACTGAAAGAAAGAAAATGACTGAATGAACATCAACTTAATAAGTGAAGGCAAGTGTAAAAAAATTACAAGTAATGTAAAGGCAATCGTACACCACCCTCCACGTGTAGATCACTGCACAGCTAGTCTCTAAGCAATGGCTACTTTGGAAAGGCTACCTCCCAGATTCATTGCAGAACACAGCACCATATTCTATGCGATATCCCTTTAGTCATTTGGGATCAGATGTGCCAGCTCTGTTCCCTCCCAACTTATTTTCCACCTCAGTCTACTTCCTGACGAGACAGAGTTAGAAACAGATAAAATCTCAGCAGTAGCTAAAACATTGGTGTGTTAACAACACTATTTTACTCACAAAGCCAAAACACTACACCATATGGGCTCTTTGGAAGAAAATTAACTCCATCCCAGCCAGACCCAGTACACTGTCGAAAGCAGGTTTCAGTAAGGTTGTCCTTAGCCTTAACTTTAAAGCCCCTGCCAAAGAACTTAAACAACACAGCATGAAAAAGAATATAATATTTTAGTTGTCCTTGGGAGATGTCTATCTGTTGTAACTGAGCAGCCAGGGAGCTAAGATCCTTACTGAGGTTAAGTGCCTAAAATTTGGTGGGGTGAGTCTATGCCCAGCAGCTTTGAATTCAACTTAATATTCTACAGAAAGACCATGTAGAGTGTGTATGGAAGAGGCACAAAACAATGTCATGTATTAACTGCTGTTTTGTAGGTGTTGACAGGTTCCATCTCAGGTACACTGTAGCCCTATAACCCAAATGAAAACAGGAGTGATAAACTGACATAACATTTACCAGGGTGGAATATCATAGCCAGTGTGAAATAGTATAGAAAGCACTATTTGTGGATCTTGCTATGATGAGAGCTTAGTGTCAGCAAAAGAAATCAAAAAGCACTTTCAAATTACAGATTAAATTGAACAATTGTTGTTGCATACCTTCAATCAATGAAAATTGCTCTGCAATTGCAAACTCATCCAAGTGGTTTCTCACCTTCAACCAATCATTCTTCATCCAGTAGCTGGTTTCCCGACTGCTGCCTTTCTGAGTTTTTCTCAGGTGATGAATTAGAGCTTGCACAAAGCACTTTCACCTGCTCAGCCCTCTTCCCATCTTTCTCCCCCTAACATATATCTTTATCGGAATTGTTTTCAGATAGTTCCTCTCCTCTTTATTTCCTTTACTGCCATATCTTGAGACCATATTTGTCTGTTTTCCATAGATGTTTTATTAACATGATTTAAAAGGGCAGACTTCCAGAGCAGTTAAATTAGCGCTCTTCAACAACCTTGAAAGATCAATTTTTATTTCAAGCACTTGAAGAATTTTGAAAATAGTTGAGCTCTTCAGCTAAGAAAAATCATGAAGATATTGCAAAGACATGGTTGGAGGAAAGGGATTATTAAGACTGAAATGCCACAACATTGTGAAGAGATTTAATATGTGAAGAATGTGAGTTGTGAAAGCAGATTTGCAAAGCAAGTCAGAAACACTTAAAAATATCTATCACATGTACTGACTGATATTTAGAATTGTGGCTAAATTCCAATAATTTAAGATCTGGGCAGAGTTAGGTTTCCACTCAGAAACAAAAATGGTTGTAAGAGATGTCTTAATTCACTGTGTATTTATGATTTTCCTCCAGCAGAGAGGAAAAAATTATTTGGAAAGGAAGAGGATCAGTATAGGTAGAATGACAGTCCCTATATGCAAGGAGACTTCCTGATGTATCATAATAAGATGGAAGAATTAAAGGACTTATAATGATAGCATACATTACAAATACTCAATAATGCTATTGAATGATTTGTACTTTTGTTGTGATGGTGTTAAAGAATACGTAAAGATGATACGTACAGATACACAAATATAGACAAACATCTTTTTCTAGATTAAGATTTAAAGAGTGATATCAAGAATTAAACTAATGTTTTGAGTCTTACAGAGCATCCTTTGCTGAAAAGGCCATGCAAACTCAACAGTTAACTGAGATTACCTAAAGAAACAACAAATATATGCATTAGCTTTCAGCTGCCATGCCATCTTTTTCCAAAATATTCTAAGCACATATATGAAATGTAGAGGCGTATTTTAATGTGGCATTTTTTAGCTCAATGTGAGAGCTTCAACTCGCAGAGGGAAGTTGCGCAGTATACTGCTGCCCTCTGGCTGAAGCCTGGAAGAAGAAAGTCTGTACATTCACTTGTGTGCACAGTGTCAGACGCTTGACACGCTGAAGAAATATTAGTTAATAAATTAAATTTCCTTTTCATATCTTACATAGCCTGAAGCCTGGTTAGAGGTACAGCGATTCCAAATTCAAGAGAAGCTATTGTATGGAAGGTTCTGTAAATTTTGTGTTATTTTCTGATACTATGTCATGAAATAGATTGATGTGATGTGTAACAAGCAGTGTGAGGTAACTTCGTTGTTCATTGCACAACATAATATTTACCTGAGCAATAACAGCATAATTCTTAACACATTTTCACCGTGTTCCTAGTGTTTCATTACATGGGGTGTCTAACTGTAGCTGTAAAACCAGTTTTTCTGACTACTTTGCCAGTATTTATCTTCTATTCTACCTTCTTGCCTGCATAAACACATTATTAACAGAAATTCAGTATTCAAAAAAAGAATTGATTTATCTTTTATTTTTATCTTTACAACTAGATAAAGTACTTTCCTTTCCAGTAAAGTCCTGTGGTCTAGCAGTCTCCTCCACAATCACTCAGCAATATGAGACCCCAGCAAACAAGAAACATGAGCCAGCTTATTACACCTGTAAACATGACACATCTAAGGATGTACTACATTGATATATCATAAATTACACTTCAGCATCTCTTATCAAAATGCTGTCACTTTCCACAGACACCTACCTGGTACTTATTTCATGCTCCTTAACACTGTGAAGTTTCAAAGACTTCCTTTGTACAAGTCTGCTATTCTATTCTAACCAAAAGGGACAGGAGAAAAGGATAATATTCTGCTACTTAGATATGTCTTTTATATTCCTGAAAAGAATTATCAGCACCTATATCTTGTCTATTTCTAAGCTAAAAACTGTCATTAATTCTTCCTAGTAAATAGGTCCTACCTAGACTTATAATAGTTGGCTTTGGTACCTTCTGGATTTTCTCCAATTAATCTACATGTGTTCAAAGTGTGCCATCATGTTACCAAATCTTGAGAATAATTTAACTGATCATAAGTGTCAGTTTCTGGTTCTTGCAAGTGACATCCTTGTTTATATGTCCTCATCTGCCTTTTCTCTGAGGTCTCTGAGATGGTGAAATGAACAAAACCCGGCGTCCTCTCTGAACAAACACATACTTAGGCAGTTCACATCCTTGTCTCAAATATCTTTCTTTCACCCTTGTTCAAGTACATATTGTTTTAAGGAACATTTCCTCAATTAGTTAACACTATTTTTATTTTTTATCTGTAACTCTGAATTAAATGATGAATAAAAACCCACCCCAGCCTGGTGTTTTCAAAGACAGTAAGCCTGTTCTCTGCCTCATTGGCTAGCTGGTGAGGGGAAAAGTGAACACCAAACTCTGGGACAGATGCCTGTCAAATCCTATTCTATACATTCCTCCATTTTGGCAAGTAAATCATAGAATCATAGAATGGGTTGAGTTGGAAGGTAATCTAGGTTTAAAGGTCATCTAGTCCAACCTCCCTGCAGTGAGTAGGGACATCTTTAACTAGATCAGATTGCTAAGAACTCCATCAAGCCTGACCTTGAATGTCTCCAAATCTTATATAATTATCCATTTCTCTTTTTAGAGTTTTCTGTAAAATTTACTTCATTTACTTCATTTCACCGAAATTGTACTTGGAAATCTCATGATGTTTGCTATATACCCTAGCTGTTAACTGTAAAAAGTTTTCTAAATTCTCTTGTAAAAAATAGGTAACTCTTTTCACTATTTTGAGGGAATATTTATTTAATGATTATTAATGGTATTGATCAGAAAGATTACCTAGCCTAGCAACTGTGTATACTGAATTGCAGACTGCCATAATACCTTTACCATAGTGGCATTGCAAAGAACACCTTCGATATGTTAAAAGGCTTAGGAGTTTACAGCAATGCTCCTTGTATGTTACAGATCCAACTCCTGGCATGGCCAAACATTTAGAAGAAGCAGTCATGACATAGCGCAATGCCAAAAGTAACACCACTTTGTCAACCAAGAAATAAATATATAGTCTGCTTAGACCTCAAAAGATTAGAAGATGCTCTGATTGTAGTATCCTGAAAAATTAGCAGGACTTTATGTAAAACTAAAGATTTCACATGCCTTTTTTTAGTAATTTTTTTAATCTATAACACTGCAAAACTTTAAATTATCTCCCTAGTGATGCTAAAGACATTGATCTTGCTCCTGTAGAACCGTTAAGAGTATTTTCAGACACCACTTCAAGATGAGATGTTAGCAATACAGCAGTCAATAATAATTCATTTCAATAAAGCATTATGAAGTAGTAATCTTTTTTTGTTGTCTTTCTAAAGAACATGTGCAAATTTGTTTGGGGTGCACACCACTTTAAAAATTCATAACTGCTTATTTTGAAAATTATTTTGTGCTTTCCCACAGAGCTGGAGTTATTTTGCTTTTATTATATAAAACATATTTAGGAAAGAGTATTGAACAAAATATTGTCCAAAATTTAAGACATACTAGCTTGAAGTTGCATTTATGAACTTTCTATTTAAAAAAATAAAGAATGAAAGGCGTTCATTTGCCAGAAACACTAAATGTTTGCATTTAATCAAATAGTCTCTATCTTTTCAGAGCCTATGAATACTACTTAAAATATATATGTAAATTTAACTTAGCAATCTGATTTTGCTATGAAATATCCTGTAGAACATCAGTTCTAGTCAGTTGGTTTTTTTGTTTTTAAATAATGAGCTTCTATAACTGAATTTAATCTGATAGGTGTACACACATGGCAAAGGGTTTAGCTCTGGTGTTTTCAATGCTGTGATAAGGAAATGGTATGGATAATACATATAGAATATACAACGAACTTCATGTCCTTTAAATTCAGTTATAGAAGCTCATTACAAATTATCTCTTTAAATTCTATACAGTGACAGATAATCAAAAAGCCAAGACAAACCAATGTCTTATAAACCCACACGAAAATGTTTGAAAATTGGCATAGTAAGTAGCATGACATCCTACTAATATATATAATAAAGAGAAAAATATGCATTTTTATCTGATTCTTTCACTCATTTTGCCATTTTTATATTCAGGTCCAGAGTACGTGAACCCAAATACCTTCTGAGATTTCAGCTTAGAAGTGTGGTCAGTGTTATGCCAGAATAGCTTTCCAAGTCCCGAAAGAACTAATAGAGCAATGTAACTCAACTTTACAAGGTATTTCATCGAGAAGTCTGAGTTCACTTATATTTGGGATTTTTGAGGGGGTTTTTACTATGCTTTATTTTTTAAGAATAATTTGTAAAAAGCAGACACAGATCTGAAACTGGATTTTGGAAACTCTGCTATGAGAATGTGTTTCTTTTTAAAGATAAACTTTTAGATGAACTTCAGAATTAAGATCTTTATGCCTGCAGGAGCTTAAGACATCTTCCATATCCTTTTCTGGTACAGCATTGCTTAGCCGATGTATTTATTACCATACAGAAATCCCATCACATTAATACACTTAATATGCAGCGTTGTACTTTACTACGTCACTGCCAGTTGAAGAACCAAGGAAGAGCTATTAACCAGTATTACTGTTAGGACTAAGTAAGGAATATTGTAAGTAAGCTTTATGAGCAAGGAAAGAGTTTCTATAGATGTCTTCATCCAATAGCTTGTGAAGATGAGAGTGGGAAATAACCAGAAAGAGAGAACAGAAGACAGGTCTGAAGACAGACAGATTTCCAGAGTTCCTAAAGAAGTGTTAGGGCAGCAAGAAGCATTTTTTCAGAAGGAGGAGTTCTGCTTAAATGCAAGGCTAGACCTGACCAATGCAAATGAGCGTGGAGCAAAGAAAAATAGTCCCATGATCTGGGGCACCCTAAAAAATACGTGAGATGAGTAAGGGAGATAAATAAATCCATACACCAGCCACACACTGAGACAAAGGAACACGCTTATATTTCCTTAGATTATTTATTTCCTCTTGCTACCTGAGTATAAAGTGAATTCTTCTTTGGAAACAAAAAGGTTTAGCATACCAAGGGCTACATTTCCAGTACAATACTCTGTAGGGGAAGCGTAGAAGATCCATCAGAAGGCAATCAGCACATTTATATCTACATGTCCTAGTTCTGCATGTTGACAGAGGCATTGACTGAATCTTGTTTTCACTCCAGTAATGACTAAACATTTTCTCTCACAAATTTCTACACATAGATCAAAGTGTTGTGACAAGTTAAAGAATATCAAAAATTGCTGTTAATGTGGATGTGGGGTATGAAACAAGGGTTGTCATTAATAATAAAGGATAACACCATTAACAGTAACAAAAACAGAGAGCAAATGTAAAACCCACTTCCTGCCCTTCCACAAGCTTTATTTTTCTTTACATTCTGCCATTTCTAATTTTAGGAGATGTCTTCTTTTCTTCTGTTTTAACCACTATTTGCCAGTTTTTGAATTCATATCTTCAGTCTTTCACACTTTAACCTAGTTTTTGTGTTCCTCTCTTCAGAGTCATCTTCCTCACCCTTGATAACATCAGGTTTCCCAATAAAGTCCAGTTTAACCTCTCAATTCTCTGGCTTTTTTGCCTTTTTTCTCCTCATTTGCCATTCAATTCTGAATTAGAACCATAGAATAATAGAACATTTAACCCATTAGCCCATTAACTATCAAAACAGACACAATACCAGCTCCTTTTTTTTTATACACATTGTCCTGACACTCCTGGTTTTCTATGAGTCATTTGCTCTTCAAGTCACCATGTGATTTCTTTTAGTATATTTATCTACTACAATTCTTGCAGTCTTCATTCAGCAGCAGAATTCCTGATGTACAGATTATTTTACAATCCCTTCTCTCTTACTGTCTATGCCTATTAAGATACTGATTCCTGATCCTATTCTTCTACAGCCTTAGTCTTTTGCCCCCCCTCTCTACAATGTTAATCATTCTAGCCTAAATTTTAAATCAAACTTACTTTCTTCTTCTTTAGCAACCCTTCAGCTACTGAATGGGCTGGGAGTAATCCCATAAGTATGCTGAACAAGAAATTACCCTTCTTCCTCTGTTTTCCTGCCCCCCTCCCCATACTGTACTGTCCTCATTATTCCTACTTGTGTGCTCTTTATACTACCTTATTACAGTTGCACAGTTGCTCTTCTGCATTTCAGCTTTGTTCTCTTTTTTCAACAGCAAGTCTGTTGACTTAAGTTGAAAAAATACTGGTTTTTTACAAGCTTATTAATGTTATTTCATGAATATCAGCTTTTCACTATCCTGAATGTACACAGAAAATAAACTGCAACCATGTACTACACAAAGAAGGGGAAAAAATTCCAAAGCATTAAAAACTTGTATAATATATTATTAATTTCAAGATCCTTAACCATTCACTGTATGCATTTACACAGCATCACTACAGAAGAGTGCTCTTTCTAAATAAAATAGCCCAGGCATTTATTCCTTTCACTATCCATTTCTTCAGTTTCTAACTCATAATGTTTCATGGCAACAAAGTACCGGATAAAAGTTTCACCTAATGCTTCCTTAATGCACGAATCTCTCTCAAGTGCCACAAGAGCATCTTCTAGTTTCAGAGGGACTGATGAATGTTTCAGATCACCAGAGTCACTTTCTTCTTGGATCATATCATCATACCTAAGTCCTCTCTTCACTCCATCTAGACCTGCAGCAATAGTAGCAGCAAGTACCAGGTAGGGGTTTGCTGTAGCAGAACTTAATTTATTCTCTATGAGAGTGCCTTTTCCACCATGACATTTGACATTAAAGGCACAGCTGTTGTCATTATATGCCCATTTTGCATTTACAGTCTCTTTTGTCTCTTTACTGTATTTAGAATAAGGCTTACGGCAGCTGGTGGTAGGAGCCATCAAGCAGCTGATAGCTGCTGTGTGTGCCAAGAGACCTGATAACCAATTTTTTCCAATATCTGAAAGCTCCTCAACTCCATAACCAGCAGAAAACAAATTCTTCTGGCCATTTAAATCCCACAAGCTGTGTGACAGAGCCCCTGAATTGTAGAATCCTGATTCTGAGAAAAAACTAGCCACATAGTTGTATTTTTTAGCCACCTCTTTAATGCCTGTTCTAAATGTGAAGGCACTGTCAGCAGCATCTATGCCAAACGCTGGATGAAAAGTGATCTCCATTTGCCCAGGCCCACTGGAAGAAGAAAAGCTTTCAATGTTGGCACCAGCATAATACATTCCTTCTATGAGCTCCTGAATGAAAGTCTGGTCATGGTTATTTAGTATCGTGGCTGCAGGGAAGGATATTGTCTTCGAATTTACAACCTCAGTAATGCCATAAATACAAAATTCATACGTGAAGGCAGAGTGCAGAGAAAAGCCATTGTCCTGGAGCTGGCTCAGCTGTTTCTTGGCAATGTGCCTCGGTGAGGTCATTAGCGGGTTGCCCAGCACAGTGAAGGAATCACATATCACTCTCGCAGTCTGCTCCGTCCAGGGTAGTATTCGAAATGTTGATAAATCAGGGTTCAGGATTATGTCACAATTAAAATTGGTTGCATTTATGTAATCTAATTCATTATCTTTAGGATTCAGCGTCAGCTCAAGATAACTTCTGGGCATGGCAACACCGTGAATTGCTTTCTCCTAAACACAGAGCAGAATGACAGATGAGCAAATGAGAAAAGAATCCAACAGCATTTCTGAGCATGTGAAATACATAAAACTCAGATTCTCAGTAAGAAAAACAGTATTTTTCCTAATAGAAAGCTAAAATGCAGCGATCACTAAAGCAGAGGACGAGAGCCAGTTACTGTGCCATTATGAAGCAGAACAACCTTGTACGAAATTGGAATGAAAACCTGGCATCTCAATGAGCATTTTAAAAATTTCCCTAAAGAGCTAAAAAAATGTTCAACACTTATCTTGCATTGTCTTTACATACTTATGGGCATCCTAAGTTAGGTGCAAACATTGCAAGTTAAACTTCTGTCTATAGTTACTCTATTAGGCTTTCATATCCTCTGACCTTTACATAAACCCAAGCAATCACACAAGACTCACGACAGTGTGAATTCAGGCTGTGACTTCAAGCGGCATAACATGTACCTCACTGTTTTTCAGATGCAAAGCTTAGCTGAAAATTCTCGCTTTCCAAACTTAATAATTTTGGGCATAAAACACAAGGAAGTACTTCCAAGTGAGAAATTGTTTTAATGTCTCAGTAGTGTCCTTCCAGGTAACAAACAGGATATTCTCATAATCATAGTTTTTTCTCCATTTGACCAGAGAGTTGCAGCTTATGAAAATGAAACGTAGATAGGACCCTAAGAAATTACTGTCTACCTTCAAACAAGCACCTTTACAACTTATCTTAAAATAAACCTTTAACTGATGAAAACTGCAAATATGCTAAGTTCTATCAAGTGAAACTTGGCTCATGTTTACATCTTACCTTTATTTTTCTAAGGGAAAGGATTACCATTGGAGTGAGCAGAGGAGATAGAATAAACCTAAAAAGGAGTAAGCTTAGAGCTAAAAAAAAAAAACAAAACTTTTGCCTATCCACATTGAAAATTGTTAAATACTTTAAAGTGCATATGATGTCTTCTCTGAAAATAAATAAATAAAGTCTGCCTTCTTTTAAGTAGATGGCAATCCAGTCATAGAAATTCTCCCTGTCTGACGTCCATAACGAAAACTGCACAGTATAGTGAAAACTGCCCCAAGATGGCTAAGCTGTCTATGAGAAGTTGTTGAAGGTGGTTACCCTATACTACTATCTTTCCCTCCTCCAACCTCCCTACCCAAAAACGCGAGAAAAAAAACGAAATTACTCTCAGCTGCTCTGTAAGTACACATATATGTGTGTGTATGTGTATACATATAAAATTATTTAGCATTAAAGTACAGACTGTCATGCAAAGCTCTAATTTGTTCAGATGATATGTAAGGTAAGCACAAAAGCTGCCTTTGAACAAGTTGATCTAGACATTTGCAATTTGACATAGCAACTGAAAGAGAAGTTGCAATTAACCTACCACTCCTCATAAGAATTAAAATGACTGAGAGAAAGTTTAGTCTGATAAATCCAAAAACGCATCAAAAAGAGCAAATTGTACCTAGCAGCAGTTTAGCATTATTTAAAAGAGAAATAACAAAAATACAGCTTAAATGGAACTTAGCTTCAGAAGGAACTTGAAACGAAAATGCTCTACAACTTTTCATGGTCACATCTTTTTTTGTGGTCACACAGTAAAGCTTAAAATATTCGTAGTGTTATGTGAGTGAAAGTTTAATGTAGTTATGCACATAAAGCATCACAGAAATAATATAATGAAAAGGCTGATCAATCAAGGATGCATGTGGTGAGGATTGCTTCCTAATTTGGTTCTTATTTCCTGGATCATTAATATAGCAAATATTGCTATTAGGTCACTATGCAATGCAATGTTATCCTCCTATGTGACAGATGACTATAAAACTTCTCATGGCTAAACTGATGTTCAGTCATTTTCTTTCTTTCAAAGTTTACTCCTTTCCTTCTGCAATTTACTGATGTTCAGTAAAACAAAATCTTCATGAAACATTGAACTTGAAAAGATAATTCTGAGGGAAGAGATTATTAGAAGTTGAAAAAACTGAAATTACTAGCCTTAATTGATTAGATCACTATTTGGGGAAACAGAGGAATAAATGATTGCAGTGATGAAAAAAGTCCAGATCCTTTGGGATCATTAACAATGTCTTGGGTTACAATATGTAACCAAAA
>NW_009735619.1:6015-6512 GCF_000703405.1 Apaloderma vittatum | reverse complement strand
GTGTTTGGTTGAACCACAGTGCAGAGAGTAGCGTTGCCACTTCTTGAAATCCCAGCCAGACCTGTTCCCATCGCTCTCGTTGTTTAGTATGTGGTCACGTCCCACTCAGGAGAGAGGGACAAGTGACTTTGAGATTCGTAATACACCAACGGCGTGGACAACGGTGAGACGAGTCTCAAGGCCCAAACACAAACATTTATTAATTTATCACAACGTATAGATTGGGCTCACAACAATCGATTCTAATTCAAAAGCACGATAAGGCAGACAATATAACAAAAAATCAAGGAAAAAGGCTAAATAAGCAATGCACTACAACGACTTAAAAACAAGGAATAATAAAGGGCATCTAAACACAATGTTACGACAGACAATATTACATTTAACCATCACAAGAAAGAAATATAGGCATAAAACCCAAATAAACAGTATGACAGACCTTGCATTACTTAGTGAGGAAAAGGAAAAAAGAGAGAGAGATAGAGAGAGCAATCAAC
>NW_009735619.1:5091-5930 GCF_000703405.1 Apaloderma vittatum | reverse complement strand
GAGAGAGGGGGGGAGGTGGGTGAGAGGGGGAGATATCACCGGTCCGGGTTCCTCCATCGGTCCCGCCAAAGCAGAGTTCAGAATGCATCCATCCTTGTCTTCTTTCTTCTCATCTTCCTCGTTCTTTTTCTTCTTCAATTTATACACAATTTTCTACGTGTGGACATGCAGAATGTGAGGTAGGGGATCCAGACCCTCCATTGTTTCCAGTAATTCTCATTAACACGTGCGAATGCCCCATCTCTTTGGAAGATATGCTAGAGATAAGGCCATCCTGCCTCCCAAGATTTCCTAATCTCTTTACATATTCGGTGCCAGGGCTGTCTGAGGCATTTCAGATCGCCTCTCTGCAACATTCCATAAAAAATTACGAGAAATGTTTAAGGCAAAATCCATGAATCAGTCCACTACATATGTGGTCATCACATATGATTTAAGTCCATCCCTGAAGAAAACATTAGCAATTTCTTTGCAAGCTTTTCTGTGGTGCTTGGCACGCACGCTTGTGTCTGACTAATTCAAAAAGCACTGGAGAACAGAAGGGAAAAGTTAGGGACAGGTCAGGGTTTTGTACGTAGCAGAGTAGCTCCCTCACTATGATCTATTGAGAATCAGCCCTTGACACTTGATCAGTGCTGGGTGCTGTGGGATCAGTGCTGGGTCCAGTTTTGTTCAACATCTTCATCAACGACCTGGATGAGGGGATAAATTGCACCCTCAGCAAGTTCACTGATGATACAGAACTGGGAGGGGTGGCTGACACCCAGGCAGGCTGAGCTGCCAACCAACGAGGTCTGGACAGGCTGCAGAGGTGGGCGGAGGGGAACCTCGTGGAGCTC
>NW_009735619.1:0-4524 GCF_000703405.1 Apaloderma vittatum | reverse complement strand
CAGGCTGCCCAGGGAGGTTGTGGAGTCTCCTTCTCTGGAGACATTCAAAACCTGCCTGGACACGTTCCTGTGTGACCTACTGTAGGTGATCCTGCTCTGGCAGGGGGTTGGACTAGATGATCTCTAGAGGTCCCTTCCAACCCCGAACATGCTGTGATTCTATAACTGCTTGCGATGGGCATGAATTTGGGTAGCAGCTACGTTAATTCTGGAAGTCCCTAACTCTTAGCTTCATAACCTTACTAGAGTTCTGATGGAAGTTCTTATGGAATTCTCACCATTTGGAGGTGTTCAAAAATGTGTAGACATGGCATTTCAGGACATAATTTAGTGGTCATGATGGTGTTGGGTTGACAGTTGGACTAACTGATCTTGAAGGTATTTTCCAGCCTTAATGATTCTATGATTTGAGCCAGAAGGGGAAAGTTAGTGGAATGATAACATTTTTCCCACGTGTCTCCAGAAGTGATTTATTTTCCTTCACCTCTTTCATCTTCTCTGCTTCATTTCTAGGGCATCTTGACCCATCAGAAAGACCTGGCAATGCTCATCCGAAACTATGGTGTGCTTTAAATGAGGGGAAAGTGGTGGTTTTTGATGCATCTACCTGGTCTATTCAACAACACTGTTTCAAAATGGGCCGTTCTAAACTGGTAAGACTGACACACGGATCACAACTGCTGGCAAAATTGACTTTTTTGTTGCTGTCGCCTCTATGACCCAGAATCGCTGTCCTGCCTTAAAAGTTGTAGAAAGACACTTGAATTTGGGCTTCAGTTGACTTGGAGAAATAGAGATGTTTCGGGGAAGAAGGAGAGGAGAGAAAATGGATTCATAATGAAACAAGTCAGCTGGTGGGAAGTGAGGGGCTGGAGGGCTTGGTGGCCTAATGGCCTGGGTTCTTGGAGCGGGAAGGCGGGTTTGAAACAGTTGAGAAGGAAGAATGAGAATCATTATAAATACAATCTTAGAATTATAGAATGCTTTGGGACGGGAGGGACCTTTAAAGGTCATCTAGTCCAAGAGAAGGTGAAACGGGGAGCCTTAAGAGTAGATGAAAAATCACCTGTGCTGAGGAACTGGAAATTGGGAACGGTGTAAGGAAACCAGGTGGATGATGTTGGAAGAGAGTGAGCGCTCTACAAGAAGGTGACTCAGCCAGCAGGTTAGAGAGTTGCTTGTGAAAGACCACCTGAAAAGGGTAACTCTCTCGATGGAAGGGGCAGCTCAACCAGAGCTGCAGACTGAGTGAAAAACATGCAGCAGAGGGAACACGCAGGAGGAGGGGTTGGATCGGTCACTCGTGTGAAAGCTGAGAAGCATCACTGTGGTTGGGTGTCGGAGGGAATCAGAAAGGGAGAGGCAAAGGTGATGGTGAGGAGCTGACTGGAGGGAAGGTGGGAATCCAGGAGAAGTCAGCTACTGACCTGTTTTAAAGAAGAGTCAGACCTGTTCTAAAGAAGAGAAAGAAAAGAGGAGGAAAATTTGGAAGTGATGTGATTTAGGATGGAGAGAAATTAAGAGCTTCTGCACAAGGGGAGGCCGTTTCAGAGGCAGTAGAGGGGAAGACAGTATTTTCTTAGACACTACTTCTGCCTAAAGGAGGACATATGTCTGTACTGGTCAGGATGGATTCCAGGCCACAAGAGAGAAATACACTGACTTCTGTGGTTACCCCTGAGGCTCTTTGTAACTTTTGGGGCCAGGTAACACAGCTTTGAGTCAGCAGCCAAGATACTTTATTAACCTTATTTACTGAAGGATAAACTCAGCAAACAGATCTGTGCTCTCTTGTTATTTATAGAGCGGAGCAAAGCATAGAAAACGGAAGCGCCGAGCCTTGATCTCGTACTGTAATCACCAGAAAACTGCAGCATCTTAATAAAGCTTTCTTTCTCCCATATTACATTAAAGAACATTTTTTCTTCTAGATTTTCTTTAATCCTGCTTTTGCTCCCCAGACATGTATGATCATGGTAGAACAGAGTCAAGTGTGGATTGGTTCTCAAGACTCCATTATTTATATCATCAACACCCACAGTATGTCTTGCAATAAGCAACTGAACGATCATCGTTCCGATGTTACGGACATCGTTACAGAGAAGAGGAATGGAATACCCAGGTACATTTAATTACAGTCTTTTCTTAAAAATCTTTTTAAAAATACCTATACGAGTAAATTTGAAGGACGTCTGTACCACTGGAAGAGTCATGGACGTGTGGAGAATCTTCCTGTGCTTAAAAAAGCCGTTTAGTGCAACTGAAACAGCATTTACCAGCCTAGAGAATTTGGCCCACAGGGAGCAGAGGACTAGTTCAAGTTCCACATGACCTGTGTCTTTGTGCTTTAATTATCTGACTGAAACAAAGCCAAAGACTAAACTTGTGCCCAAGGAAAAGTAGCCCATATAGGAAACCAGTGACTGGTTTTCCTAGGTGTTGGAAAGAATTTATTGTTTTAAATAGGTAGGGTTTATCCTGCTAGCACAAACCTTCATTTTGATCGGTTTTATAACTCTTGTGTTGTCTACGGGAAACTAAGAATTTCCTTTTCAAAGAAAGAGCATTTTGTACTTTGGAACAGAGGAGATAAAGGAATGCTTTTCTGGGCGAAGATGAGAGCAGCTGGGAATTGGCAGCATCCAGTGACGAATCAAGACAGATACAGTTCAAAGCCCGCTTCGTTTTTCGCTTTGAGCAACCTAGATGTTTATAGCGTGCTTCTGGATTTTTGCTGCGTGTCCATAACAGAAATAAGACATTTATTGCTTTTGATCCTTCGGTAGCACTGAGAAGAGCGTTGGCTGGAGGCCTTCACCTGCTGTCAGACCACTCTTCAGCCTTAGCTCTGCCAGGGGTGCAGTGAGCATCACTGGGTTTCAGGGAACATTTGTTTGGGTGGTGTTGGGACCTTCTGACAAAGGTTTCCTCATCTGAAGACAACAGACATTAAAGGCAGAAAGATAAAAAAAGAAAAAAGCATAATTTGTTTTCTCAGGCGCAGTAGAAAACAAAACTAGTTTTGAGATATTTTTGTCCTAACCTGAGAGAAAATTCAACAGGTAACAATGTTCAGAAAATTATAGGGAAAGGTTTTGCCGTACTTAACTCCTTGTGCGCGATGTAACGCGTGCGCCGGTTTGCTTAGAGCTCTGAATTAGCCTGCAGTCTTTCTGACGATAGAGATTGTAAATCTCAAGAAGAAAGAACAAAAAAATCTGTGCTAGAATACTGTGGTTCTAATAGGAGACCTGAGCAGCTTGGAAGTGGAATGCCTGGCTGCAACTCAGAGCGGTTGGTTGCCTAAATACACTTTCAGTTCTCTAGAGCCTGATATCTAGAATATATCAAGGGGAGAAAAGAAGTTTAGATCCTTCCCTGGCAGCTTGGTGGCCACAGGGCAGACAGGTTCCTGTCCACTCAAAACTCTGGTCACCTCGTTTAAAAAAATTGAACCTATTTAACTGCTCCTTGTTAAAATACTAATAGTGTCTGGCCTCGAAGGTTTTTGAACTTCGGTCCATTTCTGTTGGAAATCATTACTGTGCTTTACTCTTCCAGTCTCTGGAATGAAGAATATTAATTTGGCTTATTGTAAAATGAGTTATTTTGCAAGTAAGTCTCTTCTGTGTACGCAGTGTTCTGAACACGAATGTGCACTTTACTTTTGTTATTTTTTCATTATTATTTTTTTAATCTGTACCAACAGTGAAGCGTACTCAAGCAGTTTAGATGGAACAGTGATTGCTTGGAACATCAGCACTCTGAAAGTTAACCGCGTCTTTCAGCTGCCCTGCCAAAATCTCACTTCCATTAAGCTTCATAACGACCAGCTGTGGTGTTGTAAGTTCATTCCTCAAACAATTAAAAATATAAATAAATTATATCTTCATGTAACACGTTGTTTCATTCAACAGAATAACACATCAACCTCAAACTCAGGCTTCTGTGTACGGGATGTTCTTCCCTCATTCTCCACTTAGTCTGTTGAAGCAGCCTCCTCTAGGTGAGCCCTCAAACACACCTGCAGAGGTGGCTGGCTTGGAGCACTCCTGGAGGTATTGTCCCTGCTGTGGGATGGGCCTTCTCGCTGCTCTGTATTTACCTGAGCTCCCCTGGTAATGATGTCAGTAAATCGGAATGGAAAGCTTTGTGAAAACCCGTCCGAAGTCTTAGAGGGTCAAGAGTGGTTGTGAACTGTGTGTGGTTTTTCAGCTAGGCTTCATGGGCTGACGTGGTAAACCCCAGACCTGTGTTTTTGGCCACTTCTCGAAATTTGTCATCTCCTCTGTAGGAGTTTAGATGACTAAAGCTTTGTGGTAGGGCAAAGGATCATAGAATCATCACAGAATGGTCTGGGTTGGAAAGGACCTTAAAGATACCCCCGTGCCGTGAGCAGGGATGCCTCCCACTAGACCAGGCTGCTCAAAGCCCCGTCCAACCTGGCCTTGAGGGCTTCCACAGCTTCTCTGAGAAACCTGTGCCAGTGCCTCACTGCCCTCACAGTAAAGAACTTCTTCCAAA
>NW_009735618.1:0-22380 GCF_000703405.1 Apaloderma vittatum | reverse complement strand
ATTATCATTAATAGTAAATTAAGAATAAATAGTAATGGATGATAAATTAATTTGGTTATTGCATCTGAAAAGTTCCACTAAGTTTAAGGTAATTATACCAATTTTATTGAAGTGAATTTTCACATTTTAGATAGATTTTTTTCTGAAAGTTTAGATTTTATTCTTGTTTGTTCATGAAATTAAAAGAAAGCATACAAGTGTAGCTACGTTATTTTTACAGCAACAGAAAATGTAAGCATCTGCATTCCAAGTATTCCTTTTAAAAGAACACAATTCATAGTATGAAAAGAAATACGAATTCGTACACTCATTAGTTCTTTAGTTGGATTCATCAATAGCTTACTTGGGGAAATGAGGTATGAAATTGTCCTCTGCTGTTGTTTTGCAAGTTCCCTAAAAATGTGATAAAACTAAGTTTTAAGGAAAAAGTCTATTATTTGTTTGGATTTTATAAGAATGTGTACATTAACTATAAAATGATCTTTGAAAGAAATGTCTGGAAGCATTGTACTTAATGCATTCAAACTGTTGGATCTTCAACATAAATCTTTCAGTCTGATAAAGATTCCTTTACTGGACCTCCATTTTCTTAATTTGTACTAAAATACTTATCCAACAGTATTTCCTCGGTGCTGAATATAACCCTAAGGAACAATAACTAATTTTTAGGCAGGACAAATTTTTCCATCAAGATTAATTTATTTTTTATATTAGAGTACCTGTATGCTATATGTAGTTTGGAAAATGATGTAGCTAATCACTATTAGTTTTTGTATTTTAAAAAAATTATTCTTTCAGAATTTAAACCTGAGATAAATGTATATTTTCTGATGATCAGGTAATGTAAACCCTCTCTCTGAGGATCAAGTAAACTTGGATGAAGTTATCTCCCTGCTGAGGAAATAGGTCTTCCTTTTTCTTTGTCGTTCCTACAATTTAAATTCTGCAGAATTGTGTCTACTCAAATCAATGTAAAATATAGCTGTTTTCTGGGTGTCATTTGTATGTAATCCACACAGATATTGAATCCATCCATATGTTTCCTTGTGGAACTGAGCTTTTAACACTATCTTAGTATCAGTTTACTAGAGTGATCTAGAAGCAGTTTACAAACAAAAATTATTCTACTTAGAGGGAACATATCTGAAGTCACATCAGTCCTAGATCTTGGAATAACACAAAAGCTATGTGAAGTTGCCATAAAAGTATCTGGCCATGAGTCAATATCAGAAGTGTACTCTGATGTAAAAACACCCTAAAACTAAAACCAAAACCAAAACACCCCACTTTGATACCATTTTACTTTCTTCACCTGTACCCACCTTCCTTGGTGACATCAGAACCACAATTTCACTGATTTGGTATGTTCAAGGTCAGAACTACATGTTGTATAAATGAGTCACAGTGTAAAAGGAGACTACAAGAAGTGTGCTGAAAATGGTAAGCAGTTGCTAGTGTCTGTAGGAGAGGAGAAGGCTTAGTATCTCACATGCAAAGTCATATCTTAGAAGACTAACCTGTAAGCAAAACTTAGGAACTGCATTAATTCTATTTGCTAGTGCTTCACTAATTGAAGAAATTGTGGTTCTTCTGCTTCAGAAGTGATGAAAAATAGAAATAAAGAATTTTTCCCAGTGTTTGCTCCTCAGTTACCTACTATACCTACAATACTACTTACCCCGTGTTAGTTGAATCTTAAGAATTGCAATATGCCATACTAAAAGAAGCTTAAATTGTGTAGAAACATATATTTAATTAGTAGAAAAGATTCAAACCTTTATTCTGTTGTAAGTAGTTTTGCTTTTGCATCTTTGTTTCCCTTTGGACTTGCTTTCAGCATTTATCCCCTTCAATGAGAATATTTTGTTCTGTGTATGGAACATAGGGCATAGTATCAAGTCTCACTGAAGTGTAGGTGTAGTTTTCTGCAGTTCTGCATTGTCTTGCATTTGAAAAAAAAAATATAAGGACAATTTAATTTCAAGGCTACTTCTTAGCCAAATGGGAATTTAAAATTCTCAAATTAAAATATATGTGTGATTCTTGTTCCCTACCATGCATATGAGTCTTGTCCCCACTCAGCAGAAATTAATTCAATCTGAAACACATACAGAAAAGATTGACTGAAGTGGGAGGAGAAATTGAGGAAATTTCTATAATTTAGCTTAGTGATATGAAAACTGAGGTGACAACTAGAATAATTGCTGTCAGTAAACTCAATGAGGAAGAAACCACCAGGGAGGGACCTAAGGAATACTGCTGGCATGAGAACTAATGAGTATAGACGGCCATAAGAAAATTAAATTTACAAATGGAAAACTTAGATATTTTTAGAATGTGAATATAATGTTGATGTCTGTACATGGTGTTTGGTGCTCTTATTATATGAATATTTACCTAAAATATTAGGCAACTACATTCAGTCATTCAGGTGGCTGTTTTAATACTATAATCTCACTTTCTATTCAAAATAATATATGCACTGAAAACTATTATTTTCTCATGTTTTCCTGCACCTGGGATGCATGAACTTAGGATGCATGCACCTAGGATACATGCAAGCAGAATGCTGGTGCCTTATTGAAGAACTTGTTAGGTGTCTTGAATTTGGAGGACTTTGTCTCCTAAAGAATTAATATGTCTGGAGACCAACTATAGTCTCTGACAGGATCATTGTCCTAAACATGTTTTTATATGGAACAGTTACATTCCTTCTGAATCTAAGACTTGAACTGTGACACTAACCCACTCAGTTTCTTTGCTAGAGAAACCTCAATGATTTATAATCTCATATACGAACTAAATCTATTCTTTTTTATAATTACCTTACTTTCATCTCTGTTCATTCTGAATTACATATCACTGTATTCCTTAAATCCTACATTAGTCTGACACGTTCATACCTTTGATAGCAAAAGTGTGTTGTCAATTTTGAAATGATTTTGCAGGTATAAGAAATAAATTCTTCTACATCACCAATAAAACACATAAAGTTCTCATTGATTTACATGAAGATAAAATAAGCAATCCTGCAGATTTATTTATCTACATACTTCTAATGTGTTTGCTCTTAGAGCCCTGAATTCCTGCTCAGTTCCTGGTTGTTACAGTCTCTGTGTCATAATATCCTCCCTTAATAGTGACCGTAGTCTTGTCACTCATCACGAGTATTGGATGGACAAGGTAAGATTATATCCTCCTCCAAGTTTAATATTTTTTTTAATGGAAATGACACACTGCAGGATTCTCAGTTATTTGCAACAAGGTTTTCAGGTCTGAATTTAGTATCCAGCTCTCTTTTCAGGGCTTCACTATCCCAAATGCTGCCTTAGCCAAAACAGGGATGCCACAAAACAACCAGATAAGCACAAAGCAGTTGCACTGAGGACACACTTTCAGTTTTGAAAATGAAGAAAACAAGTTTATAATTTGTGGAAATACCTGAATTTTCTTGTCTGACTCCACAACTCTCCCACTCTTTTAAAAATGAGTAGAAAAATTTTCTTTGTCTAATTCACATGGTGTTTTGTGTTGTTTTTTTTTTGCTAGATATGACAACTTAATGAGGATGTGAGGTGCCTTTTCATTTCTTTGGCCCAAATCTGCCAGTGTATAGTGAAATCTTCAGAAGATGCCTTTTGGTTTACCCTGCTTTATAAACAAGATACCCATGTACCTTTGTCTGTTATAAGACAGTAAGATCTGTTTTCAGATGTATTTTATAAGGTAAAAGGCTTATCAGCATGCTGTTTGTGACATTGGTCTCTGCTCATGGGCTGTATGCGTGTGGGTAGAAGCCTTTTCATGTAGGTTACAAGTCTGCTGTTTTCCTCAGTTTCTACTATTGTTGTCATAAAAATGCTCTATTTTATAAGCTCATGAGCTCAGTGTAAGCATCTCAGCTTCAGAGATTCTGCTCATTCAGCTGAGATGTGGGATACAACAGCTAATTGTGCCTCTATTCCTCCACTTCTGGCCAGGAAGTTTCTTACCAGTGCTCAGTTTTCTTGTCTGTAAGTTCACAGTGTTTGCTGAGATAATAACACTCTTTTTTTTGAGAGAAGACTCCCTAGTTTATTTTGAATGTTTACACAAGGAAAAAGAACTAACTTACTCTGCTGTTAACAATGCAGAATTGTTATTCCCCTTTATATGCTTACTTTATTGGTACCTGTGTTTGTAGAATTCTCCCCTATTTCAGTTATTTATTATAAAGTTAACTTGGAAACACTTTTTAAAGCTTCAGTCTCTGATCAGTAACCTTTAGGTTAAGCCAGTTGGGTTGAAGTTTTTTCAGAAATGAGGCTTGTTTAGAATATATCTTAAAACATGTTTCTTCTTGTTGGTAGCTGCATAATCTGGATGAGAAACTAGGTTTAGACTGTGTTCATAATCAGTATCTTTCAAACCAGATAATGTTCTTTTCTTGCGTGTATTTGAGCTATTACAAGAACAGGAAATGGATTTTTGCTTTATATGCACGTCAAAATCCTGAGAAGCCAGAATATACCAATGTTGGAGAAGGAAGAGGGTCAAAATTGATCTACATCCAAATTTACAGGTTGGTTACACTGAACTTGAAACCAGAATAGAAAATGCATGACTACTGTTATGAAAATGCTTTATATTACTAATATAAATATAAATCTTTCTGTTGTTATGTTCAAGTGTTCACAGCTTCAGTGTTGCTTTGCAAATGTGAGCATGCACATAGAGGATGTGCATGAACATTCTGCTCTTAATGTGGACACTGCAAAACCAACCCTTCAGTGGCTTGCCACTGAGGCAAAGAAGGTGATGTGCAACTATCCCAGGTTGTGAGTTTTTTGGAAAAGCAATTTCATGCACGATGGAGTTCTAATTCCAATGCCCAGTTTTGAGCTCTTTGCCTGTGTTTGAAGGAGGAGTGATGTAACTGCTGGTTTCTATTGCAAGACTTGATATTACCTGACTATTTGGCAAATTTTCGCAAAATAAAAGGCAAATGTGGTGATTCCTTATCATATACTAAAGTTTAGTTTTGGAAATTTTTTTTTCAAGAGGCATCAACAACACAGATACAATCATTTCTGAAAGTAGTGATGGCAGGTTTCCAGCACAATGGGTATTAGAGCTGTATGGTTTCAATTTCCTCCAGAATTTCATTTGTGTGTCTGTCCAAGTTGGTCTCCATGAAGAAGTATGACCTAGATGAAGGTGACTTACTGCATAGTAGACTGAAGATTGCAGAAAAGAATCACTTTGAGTATTCCCATGCACTGCTAGGTTCTTAATCAGCTGTATCAGAACAATGTTTGAGTGAAATAAAAAGTGGAATTAATAATGTCTTGTGATGCATATTTCCATCTTTCCAGGAAAGAAAGGATCAGATTTCCCTGCAGAACAAAAGCTAATTTGACTACTTAAACTCTGAATTATTGTATTTTCAAGTTTCATTTTCTGCAAACTTTAAATTGAGAAAAGTCGTATTTTAAGCTTAATAATAATAATAATAACTACTACTACTACTAGTAATAATAATAATTTTATTACCTTTAACATTCTTGCAGGGTAATAAACATTTTAATCAAAGATTTGTCTCTTCTTCTTCCCCTGGATTTCATGTGGGTATTACTAAATACCTTGAGAAATTGGCCAGTCTCTAAATACCAGCACATTAAGCAGTTGTTTTCTTTTTCACATCCTCAGATTAAAAATTGGATGTTAACATTTTAATATCCACTAGTATGACATTAGCCTTCCTTTAAGTCAGTCAGACACTGGGGTCCAGAGCAAAACTTGACTTTAAGTTATGTGATTTAAGTGCTCTAAATGGCAGATTTCTTTGCCTTTACAAAGTTTCTTGCATTACATTTTAGCTTGAGTCAGCACATGAGAAACAATGTTTAGGAAAAGGAGTGAATGCTGTCTCTGGAGGTGTGATACAGAAAATCAATATATGTACTTATTCAGTGTGTTGTGTGTACATCAAAAACACTTCACTGATCTATCCTAGTTTACCTTAAGTCAGTGTAGTATCCTTTGGGGTATATGAAAGTATAAAAATTCATGACCAAATGACAGAAGAATAGGGAAATACCTGTGAAATCTGGGAAAACATTTCAGATCTAAGTTTCAAATTTTAAAGTCAGTTGAGCTCCTGCTGGGCTTTTTATTGAGAAGTCAGTAGGCTCTCAAAGGGCTTTTCTGGTGGGCAATAGTAACAGCTACTGGGCCTGTTGAAATGTTTTTCACTAACTGAATACTCTTACACATACCTATAAGAACTCTTATACATTGTGTATTGTCTGGAAGTTTGCTTCAAACATTTTCAAGTTAAGGATTTATATTGCTCAGATAGTTTGAGGCAATTCTCCTCTTATCTCTGTTACAAATCTTATTAGGAATTAACTTTGACATACTAACTTTGTCATATGGACTTGAAAAAATAGTGAAAATAGAAGAGAATATATATTGAAGACATTTAGAATTTCAGTTCTGATGTTGATTTGCAGAGTCGACATGAGGATCTATTGTGTGCTCTGTATCCTTTTGTATCTGTCATTTGTAAAATTCTTTAGAATAGCTTTAACTCCTGCTAAAGGAGCTCAAACACAGCATATGAGGTCCAGCCTCACCAGTGCCAAATACAAGGAGTCAATCCATTCACTGGTCCTGTTGGCCATGCTATACAGGCCAGGATGCTATTGACTTTCTAGGCCAATTGGGCACACTGCTGGCTCCTATTCAGCTGGCTGTTGACCAACACTTCCAGGTCCTTTTCCACCGGGCAGCTTTCCAGCCACTCTTGCCCAAGCCTGTAGTACTGCCTGGGGCTGTTGTGAATAAAGTGCAGGATCCAACACTTGGCCTTGTTGAACCTCATACAACTGGCCACAGTCCATTGATCTAGCCTGTCTGAGTCCCTCTGTATAGCCTTCCTACCCCTAAGCAGATCAACACTCCTGCCCGACTTAGTGTTGTTTGCAAACTTACTGAGGGTTCACTCAATGCCCTTATCCAGATCATTGATAAAGATATTAAACAGAACTGGCCCAAATATTGAGCCCTGGGAAACATCACTTGTGACTTGCCGCCAGTTAGATTAAATTCCATTCACCACCACTCTTTGGGCCTGTCCATCCAGCCAGTTTTTCAACCAGCAGATAGTACAAACATCCAAGCCATGAGCAGCCAGTTTCTACAGGAGAAAGCTGTGGGAATGGTGTCAAAGGCCTTATTAAAATCCAGGTAGACAACATCCACAGCCTTTCCCTCATCTGCTAAGCGATTTACCATATTGTAAAAGAAGATCAGGTTTGTCAATCAGGAACTGCCTTTCATGGATCCATGCTGACTAGACGCGATTGCCCCATTGTCCTCTACATGCCACATGATGGCACTTGAGATGACCTTCTCCATAACTTTCTCTGACATCAAGGTCAGACTGATAGGCCTCAAGTTCCCTGGATCCTCCTTCTGCGTCTTCTCATATGTAGGCATCACATTTGCTCACTTATTTCACTTTGTTTCTACATTTAACAGAGTCAAGTGTTGTATCATTCATTTGAAGAAAAATTGCCAGCTGCTTTAGATGGCCAATTTTAAGTCAATTCTATAACTGCCTTTCTTGCACAAATTATTTTCTGAATGATTATGTATGCTGAGTGAACTGAAAAATCATAAATAGACATACATAGACTTTTTTATAAGCTTTAGGGAAAGTTTCCAGGAAAAAGTTTTTCAATATAACGTGCATATATGAAGTTAGGTTCTGGAAGCATCTGAAAAGATTTCAGTGAAATAAAAGTGGCTGCTGGTGTCAAATGGGAGTACATGAAGACATATAAAATTATGAATTGGCCAATATATTCTCTAAATCTGTGTGGGAAAGGAATCTCAAAAGCAAGATGGCCAAAATGTTGTTGATATCATATGTGTAAAAGACTTGATGAGTATTTCAGCTGGTGAATCAGAAAGTTTGTTCCTAAGTGAGAAAATGGGGAGGTAGAGGAAGATATAGAATGTATACCTTTGTTGTACAAGGCAGCAGAAATGTTGATGGCAAAGGAAGAACGTGAACAGAAAGAAATCAGAAAAGATACTTGCACAGTGAAGTTTGCCAGATATCACTCACGGCACCAGCTGCTTATCAATAGAGGATCATTCCGTACTAGGCAGGAGTGGCTAGCAGCTGGTAATAGCTGTGAAAGGGAGCCTGCTCTGTGCTACATCATTTGTTTTGCTTTGGGAAGAAGAAAAAAAATAAATTGACTATCTTTTCTTTTGAGATGAGGAAGGGAAAAAACCCACCCTATGATACCAAAGGAAACACAGGATACCCCACTTGCTCTTTTATAATAAGCAGCTTTGTAAGTACTCTATGTTTCTCATAGAATCACAGACTGGCCTAGGCTGGAAGGGACCTTAGAGATCATTTAATCCAACCTCCCTGTCATGGGCAGGGACTCCTCTCAACTAGATCAGGCAACACATGAGAACTGAGCGGGGATTGACCTTGGTGTTATCAGCATAATGCTCTAACCGACTGAGCTAACTGGCCCTCCACTTTGCATGAAATTAGAGTATTCTTAATGAGAACATCTTTGAAATATTTTGTACAGACAATAAAAAAATGGATTTTGAAAAGTAAAATCAATAAATTTTTAAGCAAAGAAGAAAAATAGTCTGAGTTTTCTAGGCAGTAGAATCAAGGCATTTAGTTGAATCTACTTAAAGAATAGAAAACTACTGATTAAAGTCAAATATTTAGCCTTTGACTAGTTCCAAGTAAGGTGGACTGAGTTTCATCTTCTTTATCACTATACTAACAAAATTGATTATTACTATGGTAGAAACATAATAACTATTCTCTAGTAATATTTTGGGACAAATTCAGTTTGATAACAAATCAACAAAAAGTAATGATTCAATTTCATTTTTCAGTACCTCTTACCTTCCTTCCCTTAGAGAGAAAAATATCCTTTTGCAAAAACAAATAATCAACTCTAGTATATGAAGTTATATTTTTTTATTCTTTATTGGTGATTTCATTTTTCTAAGGCAAAGTTTTATTTTATATTTTTATAGTTTTAAACCTTATTTAAGTAACTTTGATAATTTAAAGCTTTTCATTTTGTAAGATTCAGAAGGAGAATTGAACTGAAATATTCGTGTCCTGCTAATCAGGACAATCCTCCAGGAGCCATTCAGGCTGAGAGAGACACCGAATTCAAATTTCTCATGGAGAGGGCTTTCACTCCTAAGCAATTAAAAGGTACACTCAATCTTTCTGGTTTCAGTTTTAATCAGCTTCTGCTCTGATTGAAGTCAGGCCAATTTTACAGCTGTTTTAAAATACACTTGTTAAACTCACCTGAGGACTTTTGTAGGAGAAATGTGTGGACTCCCCTAAAGTGGTAGAGTTTTACACCTGCAAAGAAACAGGAGTCCAAGTTCTTGCAACACTTTGTGTAGAAGAGGGAGAGGTGTAGCATGAGAGCAAGCTGTATAGGGAGTGAAGGGGGAAGAAATATATTTGTGCAATTGTGACGCGTTTATTTGGCTGAAGTCACAATTTCAGGGTGTTATGCTTCAGTTTTGTTTAATTTTTGGTTAGGTGCCTTAGCACACTACTGAAATTGGCCATCATCACCACAGTCCTGCCTTGTATAATTTCAATATGCAAACACAAAGCTTTGAAGATATAGAATCTTAGCACAAAAGATTTCAATATTTTCCTTTGAACAAGACATGATGCTTACTTCATATTCAGAACACAAACAATATTTCTCAGACCATAAAAGAGAGTGACAGCTGTACGATTAGTAGCCATATAACAGCAAATGTCTATGAGAAGCTTGGGAACACGCATATGTGGCTGGTCCCTATCAACATATATCATAGTAATTAACAACAGTTCTTTGCTCGAGTAATAAATGCAGCAAAAGTTTAAACTTAGGAGAGTGAAAATTTGGTAATTTGTTAGTGTCATTTGTTTTGAAAAGTGACCACTTTCATCAATACATCAGTTGTGCATGTTCAGATTTATAGGGCTCATTCTACTGCAGTTAATTTCATTATGCATGTGTTAAAAATATGGTATTTAATCTCTTTGTCAGAACAACCAGAAATTGCCTTTTTTACAGGCTTGTATTTCCAGAAAACAGTCCAATAGAGTACCTAGTTTTTACTTTCATAAATGCTAATCTTCAGAATTGCATAGGTATCAATTGTAACAGATATCAGCTTGCTGAATGTGTATCAAATGCAGAAAATGAAAATACACTATGGTAAATTCATACAGGTGAATGAAATTTATAAGTGGGGGGAAGATTTTTTTATGGTAGGTTATACTGTTATGTGCCGGGATTGATTCTGTTTTCCTCAGACTATCATTTATTTGTGAATTATTTTTGTTCTATCTTTGGTGAATAAAACCAGAAAGAAACTATACACAAGGGACACCACATTGCCACTGCTCAGACTTTTTTAAAAATGAAATTTCAGTTTTTGTTTTTCTGATAAGGTAATAATTGCTAAAACAGGTGAGGTAGCGATAAATCTTACCAAAACACAGCTTCTAAAATAACAGCCATCATATATGTTGGAATAAAAATTGCAAGTTACTTTAAGTTTAGTGATGAGTACTGCTTACCCATGTGACACAGGATTCATAATAAATGCCATAGAAGATTTAAAGTTGTGACTTTTAATAACATCCCACAAGATAAAATAAAGGGAGGGTGAAATTTTCAGAATTAAAGTACTTACAATAACACATCTATTTCCTTGAGCAATGTGGTTTTTTGCATTTCTTAGTACTGAAAATGTTTTCCCTCACTGAGGCATTTTAAATATAGATAGTGTTAAAGAGATTAACCAGAGGGAAACAAAATATAATTATTTCCTTGGGGGTTTGCATTTGGAAAACCCTTGCTACCTTGGCATGGATATTTTCATTTTAGATTCTGTTAATACACAAATTCATATGTTCTTTGCATGAACTGGCCATCGGTTTTCTTTGGTCTGAAAACCTTATGTTTCCATGAAAGACCTTTTTGAAGAAAAAACAAAACTAGCACAGCATTTGTTGAACGAGCCCTTGCTTAACTGCAGGCTTCATGCACAGCAAATTAATTCAGTTTCAAGTTTTGCTTTAGCATCACAGATGATCCGAGTTTAGTTTAGGTATTTCCTAGGGCAAACTGAAACTACAATTACTGTCAATCCTAACATATTTTAAGCATCACTGCTGCTACAAGAAAAATACAGTCTATGTTACACTGTAATCTGAGAACACATTTTGTTTAAATGGACATCAGTGATTCTTTTATATAATTTTTTAAATTAGTTTTTTATCATACAGTTAACACCTGCATTACTTAGTGAGTTTCTAGCCTTTTTAGCACAAATTATAAGCTTCTACAGAAGTTTAATCGACATTCTCGTGTAGACTTTTTAAGTGATGCTTTGATCAGAGCGACTTCTATCAAGGATTTCATTCATTAACTACTGGGTGTCTGAAGACATGTCTGTCAGTAGGCTTCAGCATGCTATTTCCATCTGACCACACAAGTAGTTGTACTTTGAGGGAAATGCTTTCAAGACAAAATATTTGTAAGGAATATTTGTTTATCTTCTTCCTGCCCCTGAGCTAAACACTCTCAGAAGCTGTTAAAAAATGTGAGCATACTGACTTCATCCTAATCAACTTCAAATACAAATGGCTGAGGCTGCAGACTTTCTCAAGCAGAAAGCACGGAAAATTGCTACAAAAATGCCCACTGCTCTTTCAGCAATACCACTGACTGAAAAAGAATAAATTGCAGGGACGTTAAATACACTTTGCAGAATACTTCTTTTATTTACAGTTCAGTAGTCTCTAGACAGTTTAGAATTTTAACTTCTGTAATTAACATATTGACCTCAAACAAAAATGTATACAAAAAATACATATCTTTTCCTAGTTAGCTATTTCATTGAATGTGAATATTGATTTTGCTCTTTGAAATGCTACACAAAAGTAGTTTTCAAATTAAAATAAAAAGAAGGAATGATACCTGTTAAGCAGCCAGGAAATCCTTCTCTATGGTCCTCCCATTAGCTGCCCCCTGGTTCTGTTTTTAATGAAGCTTTGATTTTGACAGATTTTGGTGATCACAAGGGCATATTTCTGAGAGAAATATAAGTTTATAAATAAACTTATACAATAACCAAGCCAGGAAATCCTTCTCTATGGTCCTCCCATTAGCTGCCCCCTGGTTCTGTTTTTAATGAAGCTTTGATTTTGACAGATTTTGGTGATCACAAGGGCATATTTCTGAGAGAAATAAAACTTGTTTATAAATAAACTTATGCAATAACCACAAATCTGATGCACTTTAAATGTGGGAATGGCTCAAGTCTTTATGCCAGCTCCATGCCTTTGAAGTTTTCATGTTTAGCAGAGAAGTAACATTCAAGATTACACTGATTATTTTATAGCTGCGGGTATAATATACTTAAATACTCATTTTATATTCCTTTATCAGGAAGGCAGTAAAATCAGGCAAACTTTGACTAATTAGGCTACACTCGGCCATGCATTTTTGTCTAGTAGAATTGATATTTTTCAAGGCTGTTACTAGAAATATACATGTTCCATGATTTTGAAACAACCCTGTTGATGAGCTGTCATGGTTTAAGCCTAGCTAGCAATGAAGTCCGAAGTAACTGCTCACTCATTATCCCCTGGTGGAATGGGGGAAAGTACTGGAAAAGTAAGAGTGAGAAAACACGTGGGCTCAGCTAAAGACAGTTAGGTAAAACGAAAGCTGTGCATGCAAGCAAAGCAAAACAAGGAATTTTTTCACCATTTCCCATCAGCAGGCAGGTGTTCAGCCATCTCCAGAAAAGCAGGGCTCCATCACACATAACGGTGTCTTGGGAAGAAAAAGGCCATTGCTCCAAACATCTCCCTCTTCATTCTTCTTCCCCCAGCTTTATATGATGAGCATGACATTATATACTATGGAATATTCCTCTGGTCAGCTGGAGTCAGCTTACCCAGCTGTGTCCTCTCCCAGCTTCTTGTGCACCCCCAGCACACTGGCTGGTGGGACAGAGTGACAAAAGGCCCTGACTTTGTGTAAGCACTACTCAGTAGTAACGAAAAAAATCCTGAATTATCAACACTGTTTTCAGCACAAATCCAAAACACAGCCCTGTACTAGCTATTATGGAAAAAATTAGCTCTATTCTGACCAAAACTAACACATGAATAGAAAACCAGTTGTTGACAGCTTTGACTTGTTACATGCTGTATGATTGTCTCTCAGCTGTGGGTTAACTCCATAGATATCTGATCTTCAGTGCTTCTGCAGTTTTCTGGATATCTTTTCTAGAGAACAGCCGTGTTTATACTTTCAGGCATGGAAAAAAACAACATTTCTGACTCTATAAGACCAGAAATCAATCATCCAAAACTGTAATGACACTGAAGATACCGATACTTTTGTTGACTCTCTTGTTCTATGAAATGGATCTATCATTTTAAATAGACTTCTTGGCTTAGACTGATATAAATACAGATTTTTTTATATGTATGTGTTCTCAGATAGCCTTAATGAAAAGGGTTAAGTAAATGAAGCTATATGATAACAGATACACCCTTATTGTCAATTAATTTACTACTTCAAAGGAATTTGTAGCACCAAGTTACCAAAGCTGTTCTATATGTCCCTATAAGAACTGCTAACCCTTAACTAACAGAAGAGATTAGCACAATGGTTCTAAATGTCTTGGGTTTCCATGTGGACTGCAGTTTACTAAAAAGTACTTTCTCAGACATGCCCTGTTCTCTTGTTAATATTTCTCTAAATTATCTGCAAAACCTTCTTACTTAGGGGGAACAAAAATGTAAAGCAATTTCATTCTTATTTCATATTGTTGTTGCTAAATCTCATGTAAAATCCAGAACCTGGGAGAAATTAACATTTTAGTCCATGTTTGCAGCAGAATTTTCCACCTAAAGAGGCAGAAATGTGCTTATCTGATTGATCTTAGTAGTTTGAACATGGTTGTACAAACGTTACAGGTTTTTTCAAGCATTTAATAACGATATTTTTTCATAATATTAAAATAACTTTTGAGTGATGTTGGAAATACAATATGAAAGTCAGTAGTAATAATGTTTTCTGACAGAGCACCTTTGTTTTTTTCCCCATGTTTTGAAGCAGCCTGTTGAAACCCTTGTGTCTGCATTTGAACTGTGAGGCTGTAGTCAACCCACTGGTCATTTTGAGTGGGGTAAGAGCTGCTTTGTGCTTCCCTGAAACACTCATGAGAGAAATGTCACCGTGCAGGGGTGCTTGTGGGAGTGATGTATTCATAGATTCCAATATTCATAGATTCCCATATTCATAGATTCTCTTTCTAGGAAGAGTGAGAATTACTATGGCTGTAAAGGAGACGGAGCTCTTCTTAGCCCTTGGCAATCTTTCATTAGCTACAGTATCTACTAATTAACGTGAGGAGGGAAGGGTGGTGAATGATGTTCCTCTGCCCCTTGGCCATCCCTCGCATGGTTATAGGAGTCAAATTGAACTGCAGTATACATCATGTTTGGCCTGTGATGTAGCCCTCTTAAGTGCTAGTTTTGATGAAAACACTGTGTCATGGTTCAGCTACAAGAAACGAAACTGCACAGTTTAGTTCCAAGCTCATCTACAAACCTTTCCCTAACTTTTGCAATTTTGTTTTTTGTTCCCTTTCCTTATCTGTAAAGGGTTGTTAATGCTCATACCAAGCATGCTGAAGATAGTTGCCTGTACTTGTGAAGTTTTTTCATCCTCAGTAACAAAAGATCCAATAAAAACGTATAGATTAACAAGAATTTTTGCAACTATATGTATACATCAACATATTTCCAAAAATGAAATTATGCAAATCCTGGACTAGTTACCGCAGCTTTTCAGGTTGTGTAGTTTCTTTTAAGTATGTCAGGACTTGTTTTCTCCTGTGTTTATTTTAACAGATTTTAAATAACTAGATCTCTGGAAATTATCTTTCAGAGTACGTGTGGGCAAGATTATTTAAGTAACTGTATATGTATACATCAACATATTTCCAAAAATGAAATTATGCAAATCCTGGACTAGTTACCGCAGCTTTTCAGGTTGTGTAGTTTCTTTTAAGTATGTCAGGACTTGTTTTCTCCTGTGTTTATTTTAACAGATTTTAAATAACTAGATCTCTGGAAATTATCTTTCAGAGTACGTGTGGGCAAGATTATTTAAGTAACTGAATGCCCAATATTTTTAATGAAGGCTTTGACTCATACTCTGGGGAAGACAGTTTCTTTTGGGTGAGTTATTTTCCCTGCCAGTCATACAGTTGTGGTTCAACTGATCCCCAACCCCCAAGCCACATGGTGATCTGAATTTGGTGCCTGGTCAAAGCAGAAACATAAAACTCCAGCTGCTTCTAAAAAAAGCTGATTCTGTGGTGAGGAAGGAATGACTAGAATGTAAGGGAGGAGGGAAAGTTTGTGCTTGAAAAGGCTGCAATGTTTAAATGTTACAAAGAAGACAACAAAAACAGGAGGAAAAACTACATAAACCAATCCAATAGTAATAAAATGACAGGTCTCCACTCTCAATCAATCAACTGCTATTGAGTGATTAAATATTCTACATGTATATATATATATATATAAAATATGTTGCTATTTCATATGTAAATACTATGCACAAGACTATAATATGTCCATCTGACCTAAAGTTTTCTCAGGTACAAAGCAGTGAAGTTAAAATGTCAGAGGACTGTTTTATAATGTTAGAAATTTTGTTGTTGGTTTTGCTCTCCAAGATTTGGACAAAGAATTTATGTCTCAAAACTCCGAGTAGATTTTAAATGGAATTTTGTATTTACATGTAAACAATCTTTTCCCAATAACCTTTGGATATTTTTTAAAAAAACAATTTCCAAGTATGTAGGCAGGTTTTCTCCTGGAAGTATACTTTCCAGGAAGTTTCTAATTCTCTTATTAACATGCTCCACAGGGAAAAAAACAAAAACAAAAACACAAAAATAAACACACTTCAAAATTTACAGCACTTTTAAAATTCAATAAAATATTTGTGAAAGCTCTTGAAATTTTGGAGTAGTTTGGGGCAAGGGTGATAGGGAAGAAAATGGTCTGTTTCTTTTGAATTTTTTTTTTGGTCGTTGGTTTCCTGGGTTTTGTTGTGGTTTTTTTTTTTTCACAAAAGAGAAAATAGCAAAACAACTCAGGACAGTTTTGCACTAAAATTGTGTTATTAATGTCAAAATTGGCAATAGATTGATATGTAGTTGAGCACTACAGTGAGATGAATAAATGCAGCTTATGAAGGAAGCCAAGTCCGTAATTTATTGTGAATTATACAGAGCTAATTTCGGTGAGCTGAGAGATATTCTGCCTAAAGGGTCAAAGTAGCTTCCAGAGGATTTGGGCGTGCAGCAGTACTGTGCCCCATGATACACTCTTGAGGTGCTGTTTATTTGCCTCATGCAGCTTGCTGACCCTAGTACCTGGGCAGTTAGATTGGAATGATGCTGGTTTACTCTGTCATTTCTTGAAATAACAGCAAACAAAGCACTGTTTTTCCTCAGCTCTTCACAAGGGTTGGGCCTTAATCTGGCCTATCAAAATATAGTTTTACAGGACTAGCTCAGCACACCTTAAGACCTCATTGGACTTTGCTTTTGCTTTGCTGAACATTGTAGGGGCTTCGATTATCTGAAACTTGGTGAAGTTCCTGTATCTGTGGTACTTTGGAACAAAGTAAGCATCTCTGTGGATATAGATTTGTCAAAACTCAAATGTCCTGAACATTTAAGTAAAAATGTATATACAAGGACTGATGCTGAGGAAATGTGAGAACTAAATGTAGAACAGGGCATACTAGTCATCTGATTTTATTATGCACAGGACTGAGAAGTGCTCTGTCTAATGAAAGCAGGATGGTAGGATGATGCCCTGATGCACTGACACATGTTGATGTAAGATCTAGCACAGTATCACTCTGTCAAGTGATGCACCTTCTTTATGGGGTGGAGATGTATCCTCTTATGCCACAGATGGAAACTAAAGTTCAGTTCCTCTCTTATATATTCACAATCACGATCATGTACACATGTTAAAGTTCTTACTGTTTCTAAAGTGCACGTGCTTCATCTTCTGTGACATTGATCCATATCAGTTTTCTGTAAACACGTCAGATTATACTAAATTATATCAATATGACAAAGCTGAAAGAAAGCAAAAAGAATACAGTGAAACTCATAATAAAGATAATAGAACTGACTATATGACATTAAAGTTGCAATACTAGAAATAAACTTACCATTGTTCTGTAGTGTCATGAAATTAAAATAATAAATGCCATTTAACTGAAGTAATACGCTACCTAATGCACAAACTCTTACAACTATTAGTAGAATCACATAAATTACATTAACATAATAAACTCGCTATGAGTTAATCTCCTACACAAAGATTCAGTAATGCTTTACTTTTTCAGAACTGAAACCAGGATTACATATGAACTTAAAATATAACATAATGAAGTATGTTTGCATAAAGTGTCCCAGGATTTTGGCTGCCTTCACTACTGTAAGGTTTTTGGTTTTTAGCAACAAATATCCTTTACCTAAATATGGCAACATTGGGATATTTTTTAACAGCTCATCTTTGGAAATTAATATTCTGTTTTGTCTTTAATCTTTTCTAAAATCATATTTTTTCAAAGAGAAGCTAAAGCATATTTTCACTATGTTACAAAATGTAGAAATGAACAAGCTGGAGAAAACAAATCTCCCAAAGGCATAATTTCCAAGCAATGATGATATTTCATATTAAAGAAAACATCATATGGAAAAGTCTAATTTAAGGGAATGAAAGATAATTGTGAAGATGAACAACACATTAGACAGGAGGAGGAATCACAAAGTATGACATATTCAAAAGGACTGCTGTCTTCATAGCCTTCTTCAAGGATGCAGAGCAAGACTGGTTGTCATTTGTTGGCTGTCACTGTAACAGAGGGATATCTTTTAAAGTTGAAGGAGAGCTTAACAAGAAAGGATTAAGACAGAACTCTAATTTAACAATATCTTCCTTTCACACACATATGATTCATGTTCCTAATTAATGCCAATTAGAGTTGAACTCAGTGTTATACAGCAATTAATTTCTTTTTTTGGCATTGTAAAGAGGGTTCTAAGTGCACATAAACCTACTGGCTATGAATAATACCATGCTGAAAGGTAATTTTTTTATGTCAGAGGCAGCATTTCCTGTGCTAAGTGTATTTTCAAAGCAACACATCGGATTCTTCCTATGACCATACCTAGATCTTGTGCTAGAGTATGAAAACTTTCACAAAACCTTAAATTCCTTTTTTCTTAGCATGATGTGTATGTTCACATAAGGTTTTTAAGGCTTCTAATTCTTCAGAATCTGAGAATCAGCTGATGAAAACTGTTATCAGAATTACTCATCTATCGGTCAAAATTGAGGTAATTTCCTGTAATTGTTGCACTGATCTAAATCTTGCATGCCATACTTGTCTGAACTTTCATTCTCAGGAAAGTACTTAAATGACAATTAAAAGGAGAACAGAGTCACATATAGAAGACAATGGTCAACAGGTACAAGTTGCACTGAGAAAGGTTTTAGCTCGACACAAGAACGAAATTTTTTATAGCGAGAAGTGTCATTTACTGGAACAGCCTTCTCAAGGATGTGGCCGACTCCCCCTAACTGCAGGCTTTCAAGATGAAATTGAACAAGATGCTGGATAGTCTCATCTAGGCTCACTTTCCCATGAAAGGCTGAACAACAAGATCTCTTGAGGTTCCTTCCAAGCGTGGGTTATTCCATGATACTATGATTACATTAATACTTACAGAGCAGATTGCTTTCCATCTTGTGTTGTTGATGTTGAAAGCCTTCACAGCTCTTTCCTCCTTGGAGTGCAATGCTCTGTGTATCATTTCCATGCCAGACTGGTTGTGACAATGAGGTATTTAGTAGACAGAGGTGAGATTCCCTGAATCAGCCACAAGCCATTAGGCTCAAGCTGGTAAGTCCTGCTGGGCTGCTGTTACACATACATCTTTGATCAGCTCATATTTGACACTGCTCTATCATGTCAGTCTGCAAAAGATCACATAGACAAGTCCTCTGAGCCCTTTCAATATGCATGAGTGGAAGAGAACTGTATTTTTCAAGACTGTAGAAAGTGTGATGCAGATTGAGATGTAAGCTGGTAAATGCTAAAATGAGAGATTTCACTGCCTGGACAGCAATAGAAGGCAAATATCATAGATGTACAAAGTACTTGGATGTGCTGACTCAGGTAGAATCTCAGCTTTCAGTTTACACTTAGGATACAATTTGGGTTGTGGGTGCTGATGGAAAGTGTCACCTGTAAAAGTAAAAAAATGATAAAATATGTGTCAGTTAGGAGTACATATGTTTTGTCGCCTGCAGAAAAGTGGCATGAGACACAATACTTATGTCAGAAGAAGAAAAACAGTGAGAGATCAATGCAACTGCTGCAAAGAATTGAATAATGAATAAAATATAATTCAGAAGATATCCTGAAAGAATAAACAAGGATGTTCACAAAGAATTAAGGGATGACAGCACCAGTGAGTGGATAACAAGATTTCAGGAATGGGACCATTTCCAAAGGCATCTGACTTAGTGACAAATATGGTTCTGAGTTTCAGGTTACCAGAGGTTATTATGGATTTGACTAAGATCAGCCTAGTGGAGCACAAGGAGTGAAGCTAGCCTGGAAATAATCCAGATGGATCTGGAAGAGAGAAAAACTATTCAGTGTTACAACATATTCACTGAAATTAAAACTAAAAGTAAAAAAAAAAAAAAAGGGCAGTGAAATGTGTGCCTGTTCTTTTTAAGATAAGATAGACTATGTTTTGCTTATGCATGGGTAAATAAAGTAGTAAAGGAAATCAGAGGTTAAAAGGAAGAAAAGCGTAGCCAACAGTATTCCTCCATACATGCTCTGGAACAGGTCCCAGCAGTGTACCTTAGAATACCTCTACTAGTGTCAATGTTGTCTTCATTTTTTTAAAGTGTCCTGAGGGACTTCGAAACTCAGGAAAGCTTTTGGCTGTATAGGAAGCTGAATTTTTTTTGTAATTTCTATTTTGGTCTTAGCTGAACACTGGAAATCTGATCAAGGAATAAACAAGAATGTTTGAAAATGCCATGATTAGTATTCCTGTATGTTGCATAACATCTTATTACATTCTGTGGGGTTGAGACTTTTTCTTTTCTAGCATGATTCATAGTTTGCTTCAGTGAATTAAAAAAACTCAAACAACACACAAAGCGTAGAAAAAGTATAAATCCTTCAAATAAATGTATTTCAAGAAAGTCAGGTGCCTCAGATACAAACCTAATTTTCAAACACCTACTGAGCATTTGACACCATCTCCCACAGCATCCTCATAGGTAAACTGAGGAAGTGTGGTCTGGATGACTGAGTACTGAGGTGAGTTGTTAATTGGTTGAAGGGAAGAAGTCAGAGAGTTCTGGTCAATGGGGTGAAGTCTAGTTGGAGGCCTGTATCTAGTGAGGTCCCTCAGGGGACAGTGCTGGGGCCAGTGCTGTTCAATATATTCATCATTAACCTGGACAAGGGATTAGAGAGCACTGTCAGCAAGTTTGCTGAAGACACAAAACTGAGAGGAGTGGCTGACACAACAGAAGGCTGTGCTGCCATTCAGAGAGACCTAGACAGTCTGGAGGGATGAGCAGGAAGAAATCTTACGAAATTCAACAAGGGCCTAGTGAGGTCACATCTGGAATATTGTGGCCAGTTCTGGGCCCCTGAGCTCAAGAGAGACAGGGAACTGCTTGAGAGAGTCCCGGGCAGAGCCACAAAGGTGAGGAATGAAACATCTCCCTTATGAGGAAAGGCTGAAGGAGTTGGGTCTCTTTAGCTTGGAGAAGAGGAGCCTGAGGGGTGGCCTCATTAATTTTTACAAATATGTCAAGGGTGAGTGTCAGGAAGACAGAGCTAGGCTCTTCTCAGCGATGTCCAATGACAGGACAAGGGGCGATGCGTACAAGCTGGAACATAGGAGGTTCCACAAAAATATTAGAAAAAACTTTTTCATTGTGAGGGTGACAGAGCACTGGCACAGGCTGCCCAGGGAGGTTGTGCAGTCTCCTTCTTTTGAGACTTTCAAACCCCACCTGGAGATATTCCTGTGTGACCTCCTGTAGGTGATCCTGCTCTGGCAGGGGGGTCGGACTAGATGATCTTTTGAGGTCCTTTCCAACCCCTAACAGTCTGTGATTCTGTGATTCTGTGATGCTATGATTCTGTGATTGAGTACCATAAATAACACAAGACTTAACACAGCATAGATAGCAAAGGTTAAATATGCATAGAACAACCAGAAAATAAATTTTTGGAGTGTTCAGTAGCAAATTGGAGTATAGAAAGGAAAGTATTATCAGTTGTTCATTTACTGACAGTTAATAATTATAAACAAATGGTTTGAGAATGGCAAGCCAATATATATCCAAACTTTCAACTTTGAGGAAAACTACATAGTAATGTAGTTTTGTGAATATTTTCCTTTCTTCCAAGAAGCTGTACCTCTCCTTTATTTCTATACACACAACTGCTTCCTTTACACAGAGATCCTTTTTCAGTGCTTCTCTATTTCAATATTTGTTCTGAATAAAATTTTTTTCAGCTTTCTCTTTCATTTCATAAATATGATTAGAAAAAAGGAAATGATAACTTTGTTGAAATGAAAGAAAAGACCAGTAGTCCTGCCACCATGCATTGGTGCGAAGACTGTGGCTCAGTTTTCTCAACAGCCACTCTGTAGGTGCAGGGGGGCTGCTTTTCTATCCCCCATGAAGCAATCCCTTCTCCAGACCAAACAAACCCAAATATGTGTTGCCTGATCTAGTTGAGAAACACCCCTGCCCATGACAGGGAGGTTGGATTAAATGATCTCTAAGGTCCCTTCCAGCCTAGGCCATTCTATGATTCTATAATTCTATGATTCTGTGATTCTATCATTCTATGATTGTTGTCTCTGCTCGCAGGGTGAGCGCTTCAGCCTCCAATCGCTTTCAGGCCCTCAGCTCTCTCCCTTTTATTGATATTTTTCTTGCATTGAGGGGCACAAAGGTCTAACACACACTCAAGTTTATGGTGGAATAGGGCTTTTTCAAACTACAGTGCTCAGCACTTCATGCTGTGTTAATGGTTCATTTTCACAACATTTATAAATACCTAGTGTTATGGAGAAATGCTAAATGAGAATGCCTATGATTTATACATATCTTACTTTTTCATATCAATCTGTCGTAGTTTG
>NW_009735617.1:0-11586 GCF_000703405.1 Apaloderma vittatum | reverse complement strand
TCCAGCAGTGCACCTCTCCTAGTTGGCTCACTCACCATTTGCATGAGGAAGTCATCTTCAACGCACTGGAGGAACCTCCTGCGCTGTGGCTGGCTGGCTGAGGAGTCCTTCCAGCAAACATCAGGGAAGTTAAAATCCCCCACAACAACCAGGGCCTGTGACTGTGAGGCTGGGCCCTGTGATGAAGAGGTTCCTGCCAGCTGCCTGTAGAAGGCCTCATGAATTTTCTTCTCGTGATCAGGTGGTCCATAATAGACACCCACCACAGTATCACCTATGCTAGCCTGCCCCTTAATTCTAACCCACAAACTCTCAACTTGCTCCTCATTCACCCCTGGACAGATCTTGGTACATTCCAGTTGCTCTCTCACATAAAGAGCAGCTCCACCACCACGACTGGTTGGCCTGTCTTTCCTGAAAAGGACATAGCCATCCACGACTATATTCCAGTCACGTGAGCTGTCCCACCATGTCTCTGCAATTGCCACCAGATCACAACCTCCCGACAGAACACAGGAATCTAACTCCTCCTGCTCATTCCCCATGCTGCGCACGTTGGTATACAGGCATTTCAGGGAACGAGCTGAACACTCCCATTTCAGCCTAGGGTTATAGGAGGCCAGCCAATCGTCATCAATTCTAGAGTGCTGCCCCACTGGGACAAGCCCAGCTACAACCCCGTCCCCCTTCGAATCTAGTTTAAAGCCCTCCAAATGAGTAACCATTCTCTCAACAACCCTTGTGTTCTGCCTGCAACTTGGTATTACATTTTGACCCCTTGCTCTTTACAAGATTGTATGATCCCGTTACTACATTCCTCCCTGACAAGCACTGGCATATTACATTCTGGCTCCTTTTCAGTGATCCCCCACCCCCTTCCATACCCACTTTAAAGCTCTCTCTATGAGCCCTGCCAACAGTGCAACAGCAGTATGCAATGTGAGGCTGATGTACTTAGTGAAAAACACAAGGATGTCCTACAAAAGCATTGCTAGGAGATAAGAAAATAAAAATGAAATAAAGCTTTTTCGTCTTGTATAATTACAGTAATCTTCTCTTCCAAACCAGCAGTTCTAAAAGAAATCACCGAGTCTGTACATACATCTTATAGAATCCTCAAATACAAGGGCAGCACTACCTCCCTTTTACAAAAGAAAAGCTGGCTAACAGAAACACTGCTGTGCTTCAACGGACCAGAGTCCTGTGCAGCAAAAACCAGGACTTTATTCTCCCAAAGCTGCAAAATAATTACACATTATTATTAAACAAAGTAGTAAAACAGAACTCAACTTTAAAGCTGCATGTTAACTGTGCACACTGTAGGATAATTCTGAAGTTGCTGAGGTAACACAGGATTTGCTTAGGCTACTAAATATAGGTATCTTCAATTTAATAAACATAAAGCCACCATAATAAACAGCTGAAGATTAAATTTTTGGAAAGTCTTTGCTTCAGACACCTTTTCAACATTAAATTCCTCATAGGAGAGCTCTGAAGTACATGGCACACTTGCTCTGCAACAAATTGATGCCCTAACCTTTGGAATCATTCCACGTTGTTGGTTGTGCTCTGGATGCACGTGTTTATATTTGCATTTAAGTATGTTAACTATAGATGACAAATTCTTTTAGATTTGTGAAAAAGCCTAAGTATAAATACAGTTCTTTAAAAGAACATAATAGGGACTGTTTAAATAACCTATGATCTTAAAGGCCTTCAGCAAAAGGTGTAGTTTCTCTGACAGCTTGTGTAATGAAACTGGCTCCATCCACCTGAAGCAATTCAATTTAAGCCCATCTCTGACATTCCTTTTCCTACTGTGAGCAACACAGGAACAGTTACTAGCAAAACAGTGTGCCATTTACACAGCAGGCAATCAGCAGAATACGCATCTTGCAACTCCCCGTGAGGCTACAGAACTCTCTCAGCATGCAGCAGACTTTGTAGACTTTGTCCAACAGTCAAGAAGCAGGGCTTCCAGAGCAGCATTAGAGCTCAGAGGCGCTCCAGTTGTGCCTGCAGGAAATACACATCACATTCTCTATTCCCTGTATGCAGTGTGAGAGAGAGAGGGCCATGGAGTGTATCTACAGCAGTTTCTTCTACAACCTCCTCTAAGAACAGCACCTGCAGCCCTTGGAGGCACGCACCGCATGCCCAAACAAGTGAAATCTCTTTGGGCTAAAACAATGAAAGCACATTTCCAACCCAACTTCCTCCCCCTGCCCCTCCACTTCAGGCTCCGTAAGCACAGGTCAAGGTGGTTGCTTTGCTGGCAACACACTATCAGCCTTCTTTCACAGATATGTCCACCCACTTCCTCCCTATCTCACAAAAAGCGCACAAGGTAGAACTAGAATTGTGGCATCATCAGCTTTTCCAAGATACAACTAAGCAAATTCCAATTTTCTCTCTGGATCATGTGGGAGCGGGGACCTACTGCGCAGCTGACTCTATGTGATTTCTATAAAAGTTCTCTATTAATTAATCATGGATACGCTCCCAGCTAACTGGGAATACAAAGTGGAGAACCCCCAACAAACAGCACTTGTTTTAAAAGCTATGATAGAACCCACAGTGCTGAAAATGTGCTTGAGGAAACACAATGAACCGGTTTCTCGTTTAGTCTACAATTGCCTATCACGTTTTGGTCGCCACCTGCAAATACTGGTATTAAACTTCCTTGATTCTCATAAGCCAAGTGAAACATATTTGGTGAAGGGTGCAGAACAGAATAGATCGAGGCTCACTCTTCAAGAAGGAATGTTCACAGCATCTTTTCAGCACTGCTGGAGATGTAACAGATAACAGAACATCTTTACTACCTGAGAACACGGAGCAACTTACCTTCATCACAATATATCCTAACAGGTTTCAGTGCTCCTTTGAAAGAGGTTCAGGGGCCAGGACAGGGAGACCTTGGAGAGGAACGATACTTCGATTTACTTGGGTAACCTTTTTCCCTTTCTTTTGCTGTCTTTTTTTGTCAGTATGGGTGAAAAAAGCCTATTACGCACAAGATTTGGTTTTTTACAGCCATTTATTTCACATCCAGCTGGTGACTACAGTATGGGGAGAGAATCAAGGAAGTTTCAGCCAGTATGTTTGCATTTAGGCCTGTAGGCACTGTACCTTTTTTTAATCTGACTACATCATTTTCTTATTGCAGTCAAACTTGGGTTCTGTCAACAGTAGACACCTGGCTCTTACCTGCCAGTCATTATCCTGATTTTTCTGCCCTTTGGAGCACTGGGTCAAATGTACAACTACTATTGTCTTAGTATTTGAGATGTTTGTCCTCTCTGACACTGCTCTACGTAGCATATGCGGCAAAAGGCAGTGGGGGGGGAAGAAAACCCTACCGATGAATACAAAACCGCTGATGAAAGTGAAGATCCTTTTGAAAATGCATTTGTGGGCATGTGGGAAGGCTGCTTAGAATGCATCCCATGGATTCAGCACATTTTAGACACCAGCAACACAAGGCTGCAGTCAAGAATATAGCCCTTACTTTACAAAACTTACCTAAAATTTGGCATGATCTTCCAAACAACGTAAAATAAAGACTCCGGACTAAATGCAGTTTGGCTTCCTTGCCATAAAGCACAGAGAGTCTTTCTGAATTCCTCCACCAATGAACTGGAAAGACAGTAAAAGCTGGTGATTAATACAGGTTTGTGTTATAAGTCTTATAGGCTTACTAGCTCAACAGTACAAGTATCAGACATGACATCGGTTAAGATTGTCATGCATGGGTAAATATCCTTTCCAGTACTTCAAAGATTTTCAGTCCAAAATCCTATCCATATTGTTGGAGAGAAACAGGTTAGGAGAATTACATTTCAGATGTTGGGGACTCACCTGGAAATCTATGCACCTCGTGACATTTTACTACAGACCCTGCTAACATCATCCCTTTAACACTTGCTCAAGCTACAGAATGCGAATCGCCCATTCTGATTTTTTTTAGTTTTATTTGGTTTAGTACGTTCAGTTGCAGACACAGACACATCCCCACGACAATATTTAAGTTGGAATTAAGCAACATCAAATCTGGAGTACATATATCTAGTACTTCTTAACCTTACTTTAAATGCCGGTACACCCCAGTGCTTTCTGACGTATCTAACCGCTTGCCCCTGCAGCACCAGACCTAGATAAGCAAACGAAGTGATACAAGCTGCTTCTTTTGCACAGCCCACTATTTTTCTGCGACTGTTCCCCCATGAACCATCTTTCTATGATTCTGCAACACTGAAGTGTATAGTGGCTCTACTACCCAAGCATTTGTTGTTTTCTGTACACGGAACATGCAGCTTACACATTGTTATCCCCCTGGCTCCTGGTATGGTAAGTTCGTCTGCCTGCTGTCTTCCCGTTCCTCAGCTCCACAGCAGGCAACTCTTTGAAGTAACAGCAAAACTGCTGAATGTTACTATGGAAAAAGGAAAAATTAATTAAATGCTTAAAGGCAGAGAATAAACAGAAGGATGTGTATTCTGGAGCCTGTTCTTTGAAATGCATAAACACAGCTTCACGCAGTGACAGAGGACAGCAATCACAAACAGTTCAAGATACAGGAAACACCACAGCAAATACTCACTCATCTTCGGTAAATGACTGAGCAAACTCACTATCATCATCTCAACTATCTGAAGTAACTGCCTTGGCTCTGCTCTAGGAGACACCGTGACACACAAAGGCATTCCCTAACAAGCCAGACTGCATCAGCTGAGGAGGTTAACTCCATGTCTTCCACCACCCATCAATTCTAACCTCTGCTACCACAGTCCCAGTGATGGAACACAAGCAGGCGCCTCAACTCCCACCAGTGAACCCTGAATGACAGTAAAGAAAAACGAGACCTATCGGTCCTGCTGTAGCCTGACGCAGTATCTCAGCAGGCAGAGATGTAAAAGGACAATTACAGAGCAGTGGTGGTCTTGACAGCAACGAAACCAAGTCTAACATCTTAGCATTGCAGAAACTTTTCTCCTACCTGCTGCCATGAGAGCCCATCCCTCAAGGGGCCATCGCAATCATAAGCATTAGCATGTTCCTACAGCCTCAGCAATGAAAAGGCAGTCTCTTTTTCTGCTGAGAACACAGCAGGTTTCCTCCAGAATGTCGCATCACAGAAGTCCCTTCACACTGCGGAACACAACTTACTGGCACCTGCACACTTCCATTCCTGCAAATCCTGGCACACTTTTGTCCTGTGGCAACTTGTCAAATTCATTTGCCTAATGCTACGGCACAGAACCACCCTCAGAGGCGTGGGCAAAGTTGTGGAGGTACCTGAGCGACTGAAGGATTGCGTTCATAAAACACGTGTTCCCCAGGTTCCGAAGGCCTGTGGCACAAAGGGCAGTGGTGCTTCCCTGGAAATGACAACAGTTAAGTTAAAGGCTTATCATTGCTCCCCTGCTTTTTCCCCACAGAGCTGGTACTGTTATATCAGCCTAGATTTAAACAATAATAAACTATGTTGTCCGAAAAGTGCATTTTTAAATTCAAAGCAACCACCTCACCAGCTCAAACTGCCCTGAAGCTCCATCTTGACAGGAAACCTGTTTCTTATTCATTCCTGTCAACAGAAAACTATACTGCATCTTTACCTGTGCAAATAAACCCAGAATAGGCCAACACAGAGGTAATCACAGACTTTCATTGTGAAGTATTTGCATGTACATTAAATATTTACACACTGACAAAGCTGTGAAAGCTAAACAGTCATTTCCCTAAAGTGCCTTTGAAAAATGAAAATACCAATCCATATTCATCCAGTCGTGTGTCTAACACACACAGCGTGGCAGCCTGTAAGTTGTTTTTAAATTGCTGCACTAGCCCACTATCTTGCTGGGGTTTTGTGGTGACTAGGAAGGTTTTTGAAAGACAGACAACGGCATTTATTTGGGAAAGAAACAGCCAAGTTAGACTGTGCAAAGGAAAAACAATGTGTTGACTGAAAAGAAGCAAAATACACACTGGCAATGTAGGAGTTTCAGCAGGTTTGAGCGGTGTTACCTAATTGAATTTGAAGGCTAGACTGTCTTTCAGTAGCACTATTTCAAAATTAACATAGTACCTGTCACCAAAGACTGCATGCAAATTGGGACTGCCAATTTAATATTTAATTTTTAAAATGTTCCAATTAAACTTTTTTTCTCCCCAACTCTATCACCAACATCATCTCTGATGAAGAACTAATGACAACCCGATGTTTGCGTGTATGTTGTTAGAAAAAGAAAGATTTGTTTACATAAGTAATTTTCTAATTCAGTAAGAACTGTTTAAAGAGAGAGACTTGTTTTCCAATACAGGAATAAAACTTCCAAGTGCAAACAGTGCAATGTCCTTAGCATATTCTTCTCTCACTGTTCCACAGGGTGAGTCAGCAAAGTATGAATGCAAGCAGCAGTGCCCCGTCTTTTCTAGACATGGATCCAATGTGCCAACAATAAAAAGAACTATCGCCCATGGCAACAGATGATAAGCAAGATAAAACTGACAAAACAGCACAGACTAAGAAGAAGAAAAGCAGCATTAAGTTTATGCTTTCTAAATTTGTCTTCTCCATATCTAAATGTTGCCAAGAATGCTCCTTCTGGTTTTCACCGGCTTTTGAGTTTTCCAGACAATGATGTGGAGTGTTGCCACAGCAGAAAAACCTCACCACTTTCCCCAGAGTTCCTCAATCAGCCCAAGACTGGGATGGTGCAGGAAGGATACACAGCACATCATTCAGAGGACCGTAAACTGACCATGGGTAGTGCATTTGTAATGTAATTAAACCCCTACAGGCTCTGTAGAACAGTAAGTGACTGCTTCACTCCCACCCCTCTTATTTCTACTCCTACTCCTCTGAAGAACTTCTCTTCGTAATCAGGTAATTTGCTCCTCACAGCTGAACACAGCTATTACCTCAGCTCCCTTTGACTACACTGCTGTCCCGCAGCCCCCAAGGCCAACGACGAACAGCTCTGCTCTGCAACTCCTTCCAGCCGAGCATGAAAAGGGAGCGGGTGCATACAGCTGGGTCAGCAGCTCCCCTCTCTAAAATCTCCCTCAACTCAAACTGTGGAAAACAGACATTTGGTTTGGGGCACTCTGTCTGTGAGAATCTATGTAGCCCTTCAGCTACCTAGCACGGGCTTGGAACATCCTCTCCCAGGTGCTGTTCGACAGATGTTAAGTTAAAATAGCAGGAAGATGAGAGAAGAGTCCACGGTTCCTTCTGAAGGCAATTTTTACTAAGGTCTTTTAAAAATTTGTTAAAACTGTTTACTTCTTCCTAACAATTACTCTCTTATCCCTCTAGAAAAAGACAGTGCACCTACTTCTTTGCCTTCTGCACTGTAAAAAGAAAACAAACTTGAGACAAAATCCCTGTCTGCTCAGAAAAGTCTTGTATCTACCCCTGTTTTAATCCCAATAGGTACTAGCTCCTTCTAATTTCCCCGATTCTACCGAGCTCCAACTGCCCTGAAGCTCCATCTTGACAGGAAATCCTCCTTAAGCAACAGAGTAGAATCTCAAAACATCCTGCTGTGAGAAGGGCTTCTTCTAGGTGCGTGGTCAGGAGATGAAAAAGACAAAGTGCACCAAGCAGAATTTCAGTAACTGATTGTAAGTACTTTAAATCTAGGCCAATTATAAGGCTCAGCAGGTTTAGAAAAACTCCTTAAATTTATTGTACCCGATCTGTTGTACTTACATTTACTTTCAATAACTTGCTGTTCAGAGATGAGTTTTCCAATAGTTTTCTTTTCCTATGTCTGTCTGATGTAAAGGCTGAACTGTTGGAAAATAATTAGGTTACTTACTATAAAAACAAAGTATTTTGTGAAACGGGCAACAGATAATCATCCCAACGATTAACGCAGCGATTACATCTGCCATCAGCTGTCATTAAGACAGCAAAGAGCTTTCTGATTCCAACATATGCTTTTCATAGTCTCAAAATAGACTGCAGCTCCCTCAGAGTACAGATGCACATCCTATTTTCAACATTAACGTCCCAGTTAATTGCATTAAGTTATGCATGCTACAGTATGCACCCTGCAGTGTGGCCTTATTAGCCTGCTACATTTCATCTAAAATATTGATCATTTTCTTAACCAAAGGAATATTTTCCATAAAATACTTCTGTCAGAAAAATCATCTAAGCTTTCCGAAAGACAACTTCAAAAGTTAAAAAAAATACCTAGAGTACTTGCACTCATGTATTAGAGCTGACTTTTCCTAAATAAAAACATGAGGTGATAACATTTGTGTAACAGTAATAAAACACTATAATAATTAGTTATTCTTTTCCACATCACTAGAAATTACTGGCCCCTCAATTCTACCAGTTTAGAACTTCTCTGTAATCTAACAGGAAAATCGTAACTTGTTCCAGATTTCAGATGAGTTTTTTTTCCCTCTCCGTTTTTTAATTAAAATGCCCTCCAAACATTCAAAAACTCATTATACACAACGGAAGCTTCCACAGTATCATCTACCTCCCAAAGAGTTAAGATCTCCTGGACATTTCTGAAATACTAACGTGCACTTCTCACTATGCTTAAACATCTTTACGTCTCATTATATACCTGAGAAGCCCACAAGAAGAAAATGAATAATAATGAAAACATTAATATTACCTGCAGAGTGACACACTTAACTTGGGGAGGACTCAGAGACTCCACAGCAATTTCTTAGCAGGAGTCCCTCTTTGAACTCCGGGGCATTCCAAAGCATTTGGAAGCACTGGATGCACACGTACTTCTACTTAGCGTTATATAACACTTCCAAGCAAACTGAGAAAAGGCCACGTGCTATCTAGCACTGGCCACATCTGCACCACAAAGGTGGTAGCATCTACTGAGGAACCATGCCCAGATAAAGGCAGAGGAAAAACATGTCTCTTCTGTACAATTCCAAGTTCATAAGCCTTCTTAATCTCTCTGTTCGGAAACCAAACTATGCAGTTAATACGAAGACTACCTCCACCTGCATTTACTTCAGTTTCTCTGCTCCAGAAACCTGCTGTGGTTTTGACAGAACTATGATTCTGCTCTGGAAAATTCTCTCCCATTTATATGGAAAGAGACAGTGATTATTGGCTAGGTAACAAGAAAGTTAATTGATACCAAAAATTCCTCTATCACCATACACTGCTTCTACAAGATTCACTGCATAAGAAACAAAACGTTTGACATCAGTCAAATCAATTTGTTCTGCACCTCTGCTTCCCATCAACAAAAAGGATCCTTAAACATACACAGTATCACACACGCAAGGACCAAACCGTATCAAATACATACATGCATATACAACAGATGCATTAGTACAAGTGCACCTAAAGTAGTCTGCTACTTACTTTTCCAAGTTCTGTAGGTGCTCTCTGACCTTCTGTACCAGGCCCAGCTTGGTATCATTGACTACAAAATCATCACAGCGATAACTGCAAGAAAAGCATTGATCAGAACATGCTAAGGATTTCAACGAAGCAGTTCAAAACAGTCAGGCAAGCCTACGTCTGGGAACCCCTCAAGGGGGGAAACAGGGGTGCACAACACCAACACACTGAGTTTGGTTCCCTCTGGAAACTACCCTATGGCAAGAGAAGGTACAGGCACTATCTTGTTACAAGGTTGTTGGGGTTTTTTTCTAGCTCAGTTCTTCATTAGAAATCAGAAGCACGATGTACTGCTTGTCCCAGATTTCCAGTTCAACAAAAATTCAAACATGATGTAACTAAAAGCAGCATTAGTAGACAATCCACAGAAGATTTATCAGAAAAGATCAACTGACATCATGTAAACAGAATAAAAAGTTTTTACTAATACATAGCATAAATCAATTTATTTTAAAACTGCAAAGTTATCTTTAAAACCTGAGGCACTGAGCAGATACACACGTAGAAGTTTCTGCTACAGAAAAAAGGCCAGGAAGATGAACTAATTGATTACGTGACTTATCCAAAGTCACACCAGACGTCCGTGGCAACTTGCACCTCGTGCTTTATCCACAAATATCACTCTGTGTCTCATGTAGTTTTTATACATACAGAAACTCCAAGCTAGTATTCAGAGCTTTTTCAGGAGAAGTGTGCAAAAGGAAGTAACCGAGCTGAGAGAGAAAAGCTGATCCCCCCCACACCCTGCCTCAAAGCAAATGTAAGGTGAAGCCAAATCAAAATGGCCTCTCAGTAGAAGCCAAGTTACAAAAGTCTCACAATGTTCTACAGAGATCTCACACCTCCCAAGAAGCGACGACGGTCGTTGTAATTTAATATTCAAACTGTGGGCTCGTAACACCTCATACAAGGCACAAAGGCAAAGGTTACAGACCATGTCTGAGGGTGGGGAGGAGGGTCTTTTAGGGAATGCCAAAAAAACCCCACTCCTGTTCTCCTGACTAGGTGTAAATCCACAGTGCATGTGTCAAATTCAAGAAATCAAAGGAGCAGGGATGGTAACCGTCACAAGCAGAACACTGCTGCAAGACAGCATTAACTTCTGCTGCTCTGCTGTATTTTAAATCCCTTGCGTTTCTTGCCCTCACAAAGAGGGAACAGAGATCCTCTAGTGATGTGGGCCCTCTTATCCATGCTCCTTCTTCCATTTGAGAAGGTAAGGTAACGTCTGTACACCAGGATGGGGTAGCAGGAAGGGGAGGGGAAGGAAGGACAAAAATCCCTTAAACCCAAGAAAGAGAAACGCTGCAGTCAGAAAGGAAGGCCAGCCCTGCACAGGAGAGCAGGAATTCTGTGCAGACTCCCTGAGCGTCTCTCCGAGGAGGCAGTCAGCGGGGCAGCGGCCTCACTGCTGCGCACAGGAGCTGCAGGTGACATGTCGCAGCACTCTGGCAGGGCTGGCCAAGAGCCAGCTCAAGAGCTAGATAACCCGCATTCTGGCACGAGAAACGGGAAAGTAAGAAAAGACCTAACACTTGCACCACCTCTTCTGAGAGCACTGCGACAAAAAGGCAGAGACTTGTCACAACTTCCCTCACATCCCACAAAGGTATGTCAGCTCTGAGCTGTTTGTCAGCCCTGTGAAGCAGCGAACTGCCATTCTGGCAAGCAACTGAGGGCTTCCTGTGAAGAAAACTAACTTACTTCGATATGGTTAATATCAGACCTGTAGCTCTTTCTCTCTTTGGAACAGGACTGACTCAAACACAAAATAAACCCTCATCATCTCAGGTTACTCCTCTGCTGGAGCAGATCCCTGTTTGCAAGTTAACAAAGCTCTTGACCTCAGGCATAACTGGAATTTACAACGCTCGCAGTTGCATAAATGTGTGTGTACTTCCAAGGCAACAATTGCCAGTGCTAATTCAAACACTGAATTCTTGAAACAGACTACACAGTTAAGAAAGTGAAGGCCCTTGCCACTGAAAGGAGTCTGTAAGACCCATCTGTCTAGGATCTCTGTTGATTTTTGCCTTTGACAAGAGACATTAATACATAAATTCAAGATTTCCAAACACTGAACACAGCAGTTATGGATACTTACACAAGATATAGAAATTATTAGGATAGCTATTGCCAGTAATGGATTAGGGAGAAAGGGAGGGAGAAGAGAAAGGGAGGGA
>NW_009735616.1:40419-40970 GCF_000703405.1 Apaloderma vittatum | reverse complement strand
CCCTTCATCTACCCATTTGGTCACATTTTCATAGAAGGATATCAGATTAATCAAGCAGGATTTCCCCTTAGTAAATTCATGTTGGCTACTTCTGATAACCTTCTTTTCTTCTATGTGGTTAGAGATGACCTTCAGAATGAGCTGCTCCATCACGTTTCTGGCGATGGAGGTGAGGCTGACTGGCCTGTAGTTGCCTGGGTCCTCCTTCTTGCCCTTTTGGAAGACTGGAGTGACACTGACTTTCCTCCAGTCCTCAGGAACCTCTTCTGTTCTCTGTGATTTTTCAAAAATGATGGAGAGGGGCTCAGCAACAACATCAGCCAGCTCTCTCAACACACATGGATGTACCCCATCAGGGCCCATGGATTTGTGCCTTTTAGGTTGCTCCAAGAGGTTTCTAACTCAGTCTTCACTGAGCAGTGGAGAGTCTTCTTCACGCCAGGTTTACTCTCTTACTTCTAGTGACTGGGATTCTTGAGGGCTGATCTTAGTAATGACTGAGGCAAAGAAGGCATTCAGGAATTCTGCTATCTCTGCATTCTCTGTTATTG
>NW_009735616.1:26755-40389 GCF_000703405.1 Apaloderma vittatum | reverse complement strand
TGGACCCACGCTTGCCCTACTCTTCCTTTTCTTATTGATGTATTTGAAAAATTTCTTCTTGTTATCTTTCACCTCCCTAGCTGGACTAAGTTCCAAGACAGCCTTGGCCTTTGTTGTTTAGTGTCTACACACTCTGTCACTCTACAGTCCTCTCAGTTAACCAGACCCTTTATCCACATATTGTAAACTTCCCTCTTCCATTTGATTTTTTCCAGGAGCTCTTTGTCTATCCATGCAGGTCTCCTGCCTCCTCTGTTTTTTTTTTTTAGGGAATACATTTATCTTGCGCTTGGTGGAAGCAGAGTTTGAATATTGACCAGCTCTCTTATGCCCCCCTACCTTCTAGAGCCCTAGCCCACAGGTTACTTCTGAGCAGATCTTTAAAGAGGGCAAAACTAATCCTATTAAAGTCCAGGGTAGAGATTTTACATATTATCCTTCTTCTTTTTCTAACAATACTAAACTCTAACATGTCATGGCCACTACAGCTAAGACTGCCTCCAACCTTAACATCCGCAACCAGACCTTCTTTTTTTTTTAATACAAGGTCCAACATCGCACCTCTCCTCATTGGTTCTTCAACCATCTGCAGCAGAAAGTTGTCATCAATGCACTGCAGGAACCTTTTGGTTATGTGTGGCTGTGTGATCTTTCCAGCTAATATCAGGCTGACTGAAGTCACCCATGAGCATCAGGGCACATGATGTTGAGGATACTTCCAGCTGCTCGTAGAAGGCCTCATCAACAACTTCTTCTTGGTTTGGTGATCTGTAGTAGACTCCCACAATAATACCTCCCATGTTTGCATGTCCCTTGATTCTTACCCATAAGCTTTCAACACTATAATCATCTCCCCCTGGGTTAAGCTCAATGCATTCTAGTTGCTTACTTACATAAAGAGCAACTCCAGCACCTCGCCTTGTCAGCCTAGCCTTCCTGCAAAGGACATAGCCATCCATTACCACATTCCAGTCCTGTGAGCTATCCCACCATGTCTCTGTAATTGCGATGAGATCATAGCTCTGCGACAGCACCAGATTTCTAGTTCATCCTGTTTCTTCCCCATGCTTCTTGCATTTGTATACAGACATTTCAGAGACTTAGTTGATGAGCGTATGTTACTGTTGTGGTTAATCTATTTGCCCACTGGCTGCTGTGGCACCCACATTACCGTATTGGACCCCACCCCCAGCATAATTCAGTTTAAAGCCCTCCTAACTAAGTTGGCCAGCCTAGCCCCAAAGATTGTCTTGCTTCTTTGAGACAAGTGTAGTCCATCCCACTCTAGCAGGTTATAGTCATCATAGAATGTCCTATTGTCATAGAAGCCAAAATCTTCATGATGGCACCAATTATATAACCGGAAATTAATGTTCATCATTCTTCTATATCTTGCTGCCCACTTTCCTGTAACTGGCATGACAGAAGATAACTTGTACCCCAATGTTCAAGATATATTGCATTACCCTTTCCTGAAAATTGGTTGTGGTGTGTATGACTCCATTTTATATTGCAGAAGGATTAGATTAATCCCTGAGATGTGCAACAAATACTTCACTGACACATTGCCTGGTTTTAAAGATGAGCATATATGAGATGGACATCTTATTTACATATTCTTCTTCTGTCCGTAAGACTTTTTTTGTGCAAAAAACATTTGCAATTTTGACAGTCCTGAGGAAAAGGTAGGCAAGATTGATGCAGTAAAAATTATCTTAGTATTTGACAGGCACACTGAATTATTTTTGGTTTTTTGTTTTCTAGTGAATTTACAGCATTCTACTTATCTTCTATAAAAAAATCAATTGTCATGTAATGAAAATGTGCTACTATAGGTATGTTGCTCATATATAAAATTAGAAGCTGAAAAAACTGAAGGAGTTACATAAATGCTCAAATCTTTCAAGCAAGTTCATCATGGGTTCTAGAATTTACAAATTCAGATACAAATTCTTGAAATGTTAAAAAAAAAAACCCACGTAAGGCCAAATTGTGCACTGACAGAACTGCAGAGTTTTACACTTGGGCCACAAAAATGTCTTTTTCTTTAGAGGCATAGTGGAAAGAGCAAATAAGCAATGATAGTGCTGCAACCAATCATTAGGGGCTCCAGCAAAACTTTGACAGAATCATTAAAGTGCAGCGCAGGGAAGACCTTAAGTGATCACCTACATCCTCCCCAGTAATAACATCAGACAATTGCCTTAGATGCTCTTTAATGTAGACTTTTCTAGCCTTTCCTCAGCAGAAGCATATTCCATAGCCTCTCTCAATTGCCTTTGCCAGGCTTACACTTGGAAAGAGTTTATTAGTATCTAGTCTGAGTCTGCTTTGGTATTAATTGTCTTTTTTTTTTTTTTTTTTTTTTTTTCCCCAGCAAGTGCATAACAGTAATAGTGACTAACTGGTCATTGCCCTTTTTCTAATATTCTTACCACGTCAGAAGAAAGGCTGCATAGCTCCTCACCACTCCTCTCAGTTCTCTTCTTAAAACAAACCTGATTTTAGGCTTTTTTTCTCAAGGTAGATACCTTCTAAAACTTATAATTATTTTTTTTCATAGTTACTTCAGTCGGTCTATTTCTTCCCTAACATATGGTGCCAAAGTCCTGATGTGATGCTACAGATCTTGCAGAGGCCAATTACAGCAAACTTTTCTCTTATGACTTGTTTACAGTGTTGCTTTTTCTGTAACCAACACTGAGGTTCATCTTGCTTGCACTAGAATCACTTTGGTTATGTTTCAGTCATGGTTTCTTACAAGCTGCCTATCATTGTCTGCAGGAAGATAGCATAACCACTTACCACATACATTTTGTATGTGGACTTTCAATTGGCCTTTTCCCAAATATGAAGCCTTATTAATTTAAATTTTTTCACTTCAGAATATATCTCCAATTTATTGAGACTATTTTGAATGCTGATCCTGTCTCCCACATCAAATACAAGTCTCGTATCTTCAGCAAGCTTGATGGTGCCAATCTACACTCCACTATTCCTTACACTGAAGAAAATACTCAATAAGACTGGGCATAAGGTAGATCACTGTAAGACACTTCACGTCGCTTCTCAATCTAACATCCCAACATTGATATCTGCTTTTGCAGTATGTTTTTTCAATCATTTGGGCCCCTATTCTCTTTTAACTGTCCCTCTTGTTTTCTCAGAAGATGGCTGCATATTCTGTGAGAACCTAAGCCAAGCAAGCATCTTGTCAACAGGTTTGCATTTGCTATACAAGGAATAGGGAATTTAGGGAATCCTAATGGAAAGAGATTGAAAATGTCGACACAACTCATTCCTTCTCTAGTCTAGTTACAGGAACACCATGTGGCATGGAATCAAAGTCCTGATACACTATGCCAATTGCTTTTTCCTTATCCCCTCAGCGAATTACTAAATAAGGCAAAAGTATGGTTTTTTACTGAGATTGCCAGACACTATTATCCTTATTTGAAAATGTCCTCAGGTTAGTAACTCTACAATCAAGGTGTGGATCAAACATAAATTCCCTCTGTTGGTTCAACAGATACTTTTTCAAGAGCTTTCCCTATAACTATAAATTTAGGCAAATATAGTACTCCTTGGCCAGCACCACTGTAAAAACAATAAAATAATCTCAGTATTATATAGAATCATAAAATCATAAAATCATAGAATCTTAGAATATCTTATGTTGGAAGGGACTCATAAAGACCATCGAGTCCAACTCCCTGCTAAAACTAAACCATATGACTAAGAGTGTTGCCTAGACACTCCTTGAACTCTGACAGGCTTGGTGCCATAACACTTGCCTGGGGTGCCTGTTCCAGATCAATCAGAACCTTTTCCTAACATCTAGTCTGAACTTCCCCTGATGCAGCTTCATTCCATTTCCTCATGTCCTATTGCTGGTCAGCAGAGAGAGATCAACACCTCCCCTCTGCCACCCGCCATGAAGATTTGTCTTATCTAAAACAAGCATGGAGTCTTCAAGTCAGACCCTATTAATGACGGTGGGTCCACAATCTGACAACGGAAAAATAAGAGGATACACCAGCCTGATGAAGACTGAGCAACATTATGAAACCTGCTAAGGGCAAGAAGGACTTAAAGGGAACAGAGGGTCTGGGGAGAATAATGTAGTGTATAGCTGTGTGCCTGCTGTGTAAAGATCTTCTTAAGTGAAGTTTCTCTATTTGGATTACAATTAATCTTTTTCAGTCTGCTGGGAGGGATTGTCCTGGCTTGAGCTAAACAAAACCAATTCTGTTCAGTGACTTTTACTTTCCAGCTCAGTCTCTTTTAAAAGGATGCATGTTCTGAAGTTGGCAGCATGTTTTTGCAGACAGTGTGTGCTACTGGCAGTGACAACACCTGATGTTTACAGTTACTGCCTGGGACTGGTATGCAGGAAGGATCTTGCTCATACTTATTCCCATAGTGACCAAGGCCACTGCTGGCTCTTCTGTGCCATGCTGGGGGTGCCAGGTAGTAAGAGGGGTTACAAAGAAGTAAAAGGTTGTACCTCTGGGGAGTTACAGACAGGACGACTAACATTCCATCTACGTCATATTCAGCATAAACTGAGTGATCATGAGAGTTTAGGCCTCCTCTTCTCTTTCCTCAATGGCCAGTGTCCAGGGAGGACTCCATCCGATCTTCTGCCTTTGATCCCAATCCTGAGTTCCTGAATCCAGATTCCTGGTGCTGCTGAGCCTGGGAATTCCCTGGTGCCGTCTGCTCTGCAGCATCAGTGAGGATTGCTATCAGGAGGGAGTCGGATTCGATATCAGTTTTTTTATATATGTATATAGTTCACTATTTTTATTATTTCCTTATTCATTAAAGCTGTTTTTATTTTCTTTTTCCAGTCTGTAAGTCCCTGTGCCTCATTCTCTTCTCCCTCCCATTTGGGGGAGGAAAAGATGGTTAGAGAGCATCTGTCAGCATTTAGTAGCTGGTCCAGCCCTAACCTGCTACAGGGATACAAAATTCAAGATAAGAATGTCATTACTTACATTTCATTTTAGAGTAGAGATGCATCCTTCAACACTGTTTGAATATTCTTTCATTTCATCATCTCTAAAGAAAGGAGAAAAAAATTCTGTACGAATTTTTAATTTATTTTTCTGTACCAGTAATGTAGTGAAACCAGCTTTAATATTTATGAATACATTAAGGGAATCAATTTTGAACAATTCTTCACAGAAAAATTTCTTCAAAGACTAGGTGGTTAATAATGAATGTCTTGCAAATCTAGTAAAGTAGTCAACCTATATAATTTCTTCCTATAACACAAGCTGTAAAGCAGTTCAAGCTGGAAACAAGAAAAGCATGCTAAATAGTTAAAAATTATGGTGATATTACAGTTACTTTAATTCTAACATTTAATTATAGTATTGTTATATTAATCTGTCCTTTTATTTGGGGTAGACAACTCAGTACATTTTCCAAATTTGACACAAATGTTTACAATTCTTCTCCTTATTATTCTGTTATTCTTTTATCTTATCACCTTTCCCTGGACATTTCTTGCCTTCTCCCTCACTCGTAGGTATGTACAAGACCATTCAAGCAGGGTGAAATGCCCTGTCAGTTAGTAAACTGTAGTAGTGTCTTTCTAGCATGGTTCATATTGTTCTTAGCCTAACTTTAACTGTAATGAGTCACTTTTCTTGACCTTTTGTGTGGCATCACTTCTCCACACAGAGGAAAGTATGACTTGGATGTAGAAGCACCATTTTAGCCTTGACTTGTTTCTTTACTTAACTAATAGAGTGGGTGAACTCTTAACTTCAATGGCCTAATATACTGCTCATGAGCAAAGAGGCAGAGTCACGGAGAGCTGATATTCCTCCACTGTTCTTCCCAAACATGTCTTTCCTAGCACTGAAATAACGGGCTGGGAAAAACATTTGATGAATCTCCTCTGAAAGAGCAGTGGGATGTGCCTCTAGATATTTTCACATACAAAAGGAGAAAGGTAGGGCTTTGAAGAGAAAAGGCTCACAGTCCAGGTACCAGTTACCTGAACAGATTCAGAAACAGAGGTTAGCCTTCTAATATAGAACTATTTTTTATCATTCTCTTCTGCCTTAGTACAGCTTGTTCTTTCTATTGTTCTGGACAATGGAAGTTAAAATATTATCATGATAAAATGAATAATGCAGTAAAAAAGGATTAGCCACAAATAATGAAAAAAAAATAATGCAAGAAAAGAACAGGCTGAGGTATTTTCCTGCATTTTAGTTGTAAAGGACTCATAGGGAGTGGACCCATTTAATTTAAATGATTTGGAGATAGGATACTAGAATAACAGGCTTGTAATAAAAGCACATACAAAAATAATGAAGTTCTTGATATTGTCTCAGATTATCATTCCCTGTCAGTTTCATTCCTTGAAGTGTTGTAGGCAGCGGCCGCCTGATTCTTGAACCTTGAGAACATGAGATACTGTAACACTGTAACATTAATTCTTCTGACACAAACTTTTCAGAGGAGGTGACTGTTAAAGGGAGACTATTCACATCAGCAAAAACAGCTAACGTGGGTATAGTAGAGTACTACCTTTGTTCTCACACGCGTTCTACGCTGCAAGAAGCAGCTGAATGAGAAAGAATGTCATAGGGAGGGCAGGGACTCTGGCAGGAGCATGAATTCTCCACATTATTTTCCTTAGCTACTCGCTGAAGAAAAAAAGTGTTGAGATGTTTGGGGGAAAGAAGAAATAATGTTGAACAGAGATAAATAGCTATGTCCTAGAAATAGAAATGTACAAAAACGTGTGGGAGAAATGGTATCCTGGGGAATGTAAAAAGGAGGAAGATGCCCAGAGTTGAGGGACGAGGTATCTAAAATCACATGGAAAATACAATGTATGCAGATCATTGGATGAGGTAAGTTTTGAAGTCATTGCTATGTAAGACTGGTCACTACATCCAAACAAACTTCCAGGCTTACTTTATCAGAAGAATAAAGATTGCTAAGATAGTAATTAATAATTAAGTTGAAGTCCTTTATTTCACTAGCACAGATATCAAACTCTGGTATTCTGCAACAGCCTTCTGCCAGTATTACATGAAAATGTTTAAAGTGCCCTTGCGTGATGGGTCCTAAGAACAAGTTCTGTAGATCATAAAGAGAGAAAACCCAGAAGAAATAAAGATGCATTCATTTCTCTTTCTGAGAGAGGAGAATTGAGATAACGGATCCTAAAGAGACTTGCTCTGCTGTATACAAGTACATCCGTTTCTAACATAGTAATACCTGGTGCTGGCCTGGATGTTGCATGCTTTACTCATCCATAGAGTCCAACTAATTCCCCATTAGAGAAAAGTGAGTAAGATATGGAGCATTTCTCTTTACCTTTGTGCCTGAAATGTCAAGAACTAATGCATAACTACTGGATCTGAACTGCAGAATGCCAGATTGTCTCCTTAACTTGTAAGCACAGCTCTACCCAGCTCTCTTACTTAGAAATATCCTTCACTACATAGTTTGAAATTCAGATATAAAAAATTCAAAATTAATTTAAAAAAAAAATGGAATGTTTTGTCCTTAATCTCCAGTGCATACTACAGGGGACACTATCTCTCATACCGTCATATCTCATAGCATGTTCTGTAATGTTTTATTACCCAGCATAAGGAAGGTGATTACTGAATAGATGGTCATCTCCATGACAGTTTCGATGCCATCTAATGACATTCAAAATATTCACTAAAAAAGGACAACCAAGCAGAGAATCCAATCCAAATTAGTTTCTACAAACAAATGAGAATTTCCTATGTTGCATATTTGAGGGAGGGAGGGAAGTGACTGTCTAGTTTTGTAGAAGAAATGCTGAAAATAGGAGCTAGTGGCATCTGATAGTTTTAAAAAAACAGAAAGCAGATACCAAATGTCAATTTTACAAAGAATTTTATCTTCTGGGGGTATATGATGATTCAACCCCTTTAAATTATTTGTTTTGTCAATAATATTACATGAAATTTTTTCTTCTGGATGGTACACAGAATTCTTAAGCTGCTTGCTTTTGTCTTACAAATTAGGCTACTGACAGCAGTTCTACAAGTGATTTGTAGTTTCTCAGAGTGCCTGTTTTAGGAGCGAGAAAAAATACTGTTACTTTTGTAGTTCATGGAAAGGCTTGTCATTAGGGCTTGGAAAACAGCTGCAATATTTGTGGCTGCAGTACATAACTATAGTTTTTGTAGTATTGTATAGTGGGATAAAAATACATAGTACCTTGTTACAGAGCCAGCCTTAAAAGCTCAAACATTTGCCAATCTTCTACTTGGCATTAATTGGACATTTGGCATCAGAGAGGAAAAACAATACACTGAAAAGAAAACAAAGAGCCTGAAAATAGAGAAGAAACTAGGTAGGAAATCTTGATAATAAAGACATGATAGCAGACTGCTATCTGGGACAGCAATAACTTTATTAAGTACATCTCACGTGCTTCTTTATTGTACAATTCATTTTGTGCAATACAGAAGGGAAGGGGAAGGGGAAGGGGAAGGGGAGAGGATAAGAGCAGTAACTTCATTGCATGCTTTTCTCTCCTACATATAGAAAAATAGCACCATATATTGTAGTTCTTTCTACCTTCTATGTTCCCAGTGATAAAGGGAATGAATGCTTAAGTGATTTATTTATGCGGTATTGAAGGCGTAAGTCTGTGAGAGTGTGTTTGACTTCCACAAATAGTTTAGCTGAATGGCAAGAAAATGAAATACTACATTATGTGACCACCTCAGTGGTGCTGGTACATTATTAAATGCACATGGATCATGTGAAATAATTGTGGGTGCATGGATTTCTGTTAAATTGCAAAAGGATTTTCAGTCAGTACTATGCCGGAAACTTCCAGATAACTACAGCTGCATGGTGCTCAGCAATTCTGAGGAAGTCAAGCTATATTTTCGTGGTGGTGTTGGTTTGGGTTTTTTCCCCCTTTTTAACTCATCAAAGTAAGCAGACGCAGCATAGTTAAAGAAGTTGTTTTTGTAAGTGTCAGTGGAGAGACAGACTCTTCTGCAGCGGTGAAGAAAAAGCTACCTGCAATAACTCCTTATAGTGATATGCATGGACTAAGTTTTCTCCTTGAACTCCTGGTGTGCCTCCTGTACTCTGGAACAACATTCTGCCTATTGTCTATTGGGCTTCTCACACAGGATAGAGACCAAGAAAGAAAAAAGAAAGAAGGACATAAAGTAAAGCAGCAGCAACTTTTCTTCCTGCAAAAGGAAAGCAAATGGCCTTTTATTCCCATTGCTGCCTATGGCACTTTCCTCTCTGTGGGTGCCATTAATTTAACACACTGGTCATACCCCCTACATCCAAGCTCCTGTCCTGTTTTTGGTGCCTTTTGGTGCCCTGAAGACTCATAAAAGGAAGTAGGACATAGCTTCACAGGACAAAAGCTCAAAGTAAGTGAGAATTTTCTGCAGAAATGATAGATTGCTGACATCTTGCAAAGCAAGGCAATACTTCCCTGTTCCTCTCCTCATTCATCTTCATTTAATTTGCAGTCAGAAAAAGGAAATGTTTCTCTGCAGAAGTTGAGCTTCTGTCCATTTCTTCAATAGTCAGAACTTGGAGTGATGTAAGTGATCATTTCTGGACTAAAGTAAATGACGTTTCTATTAAAGCAATTAAAATGCAATTCATAATCATAATGAAATAAAAAAACTGCAGATGTTTCTTTACAGTTTTCTTCAGTGACTTTCTGTCTCTTAGAAATGTTTTGCATGCTTAATAAATTTCACAGAAATGACATTTAAATAGGTGGTTTATTAGCTAGTATTGATTATCAGTCACTGATAATCACACTATACTGTATTTCAAGAAACACCTAGAAATTTTTATAATACAAACAAACAATTACATGTTACTTGGAATAATTGAGTTCTAAGCAATCTCGGGTTTTGTGTGAAAAGACTCCTGGTTCCTGATATACAAATTAAAGTTATATTTTCAATAACAGCCACACCGAGCAGTTGACGTTTTAAACACCAAATTTTCTTAACTGTCTTTCCCTGTGATTTCACAGGACTATAAATTATGCTGGGTGGCAAAAAATGAGAGAAAATGATGCAATTTTATTCTGCATCAAACTCCAGATTTTTTTTTGGTCTTATTTGATAAGAAGTATGCTGTTCCAGTTTACAAGGGAAGACCTCCCATACAGAATGGGGCACAAGTCTATTTTCATGGAGATCAGTACAAACAGGCACCTACTGCCTTTCTGTATTGTCCTCAAAGCCTTTGAAGACGTGATTTTTGAATGTCAAATACTTTTCAGAAAGTAACACATGCAATAAAAAAAGTCAGAAATATTAAACTGAAGGTAATTTAACATGAACATTTTAGAAATTATTTTGCATTCTGCTAAGCTGAATTTTCTGAAATAATATATCTGTATTTTCTTTGAACTGCTGGGCAACATCATGATCTAATACTTAAAATTCCAAAGACATAAAAAAAATCTGCCCACCACAAGATTAATCAGCAGGGAACATACAAAGTTGACTCCTCTTACTATTTTCTTCCTGTCATTTTCCCTCCAGCATAGTTTATTTAACACTTGAGGAAGTGAGGACATCACTAGCTATAGGGAAATAATAGTGCTTTTGAGAGAACTATGAAACTGCAATTGCTCCATCACCTCTTATGATGAACAAGTTATAACTCTAACTCACAGTCATATTTCTAAACCCGTAAAACAACAAAACATTTCTCACAGAAGTTGTGCTGAAGAAGTGATGGAAGCAGCAGTTGCTGGCATGTCCATAGCCTCCACATTATCATTGTCCCATATAATACATGTTTCTGGTCCTTTATATTCTCCTCCATCACCATCACAGCTTGAATATTATATCTGTACCTACTATTGTACAGAGAACAGTTTTAGTTCCCCAGACAAAAAAACCCAACCCACAACTGAAGTGATTATGGAAAAGTAATTTGCAAAGGTAGTTCTTCTGTTTTCTATTCTGTATGCAACTGGGTAAAGCTCACTATCCACTCTAAGTAGCTAAAACAATATTTCTAAGCTGTATTCAAGTTAATAATTCATAATACTAGCCTCATAAACATGACTGAATTAAAATGCCAATTAAAGTATCATTGGTGTTTCTTTCCTGCATAATACACTACATCTCAATAGGTGTGTTTATGCACTTCTCCTGCCAGATGAAATAAGATACTAGGAAAATATTAACTAAAGTGGTAAGTATCAGTTAATTTAGGATACTGACAGTGCTGAGGTTCTTCAGCAATATTTTAGTGGCTTGTACTTTACCACTAATTTCTATAAATGGTGGCCAACCAAAGATCATCTCCACCCTCCACCCGGTTGGCTAACCGTGGCCAATGGGCATCTTCTGATGCAGTTGAACAAGCACAAAGAGACAAAGGCATATACCTGCCTCCAAAGGTGTGTTCAGATTGACATTCTCATGTTGGAACATTAGAACCATGCTTGATACTGTGGATAGCGGACGGCCTGAGCGTTGTTCTGCTCTAATTGCACACGAACTATCACAACTCAACATCGACATTGCTGCTCTCAGTGAAGTTTGTCTCCATGAGGAAGGCAGCCTCAAAGAACATGGTGCCGGCTACACACTCTATTGGTCAGGCAAACCCAAAACTGAAAGACACCTTTCAGGAGTTGGTTTCATGATTAAAAACTCCATCGCCTCCAAACTTGAAAATCTGCTGACAGGCCATTCCGATTGCATTATCTCCCTACGCTTCCCACTACACAGCAAGCAACATGTTGTTCTCTTCAGCATATATGCCCCAACTCTCCAAGCTGACCCTGCGGAAAAGGAAAAGTTCTACACCGACCTGTGCCGCCTCACCCAAAAGGTTCCTGCACATGATAAGATCATAATCCTTGGTGACTTCAACGCCAGACTAGGAAAGAACTCTGAAGCCTGGAAAGGAGTACTAGGCAAGCATGGTGTTGGAAACTGCAATGACAATGGTCGACTCTTGCTAGAGTTTTGAGCAGAGCAGCAGCCCACTATCACCAACACTATCTTTCAGCAGAAAGACAGCTTGAAGACAACTTGGATGCATCCTCTATCCAACCACTGGCACCTCATTGACTACGTCTTAGTGCCCCAGAACAATATTCGCAATGTTTGTCATACCCGAGTGATGCCTAGTGCATCCAAGTTAACAATCTTCAAACAGCTACAGTGAGAGACAGCTTGCAGGTAAACCTTCAACCTAGACTTGAAGACCATCTCCTAGAGCCCTCTCCTGAAGTGCTTTGGCAACATATTAAAAATAGCATCCTCCAGTCTTCTGTAGAATCTTTGGTGTTCTACTCCAAGAAAAACAAAGACTGATTTGATGAAAACAATCAAGAGATCCAGGAATTGTTGGCAAAGAAGAGAAATGCTCACCAAGCACACCTTGCTCAGCCATCTTGCCATGTAAGAAAAGCAGCCTTTTGTCTTACATGCAGTAAGCTCCAAGAGAAACTTCGAGACATCCAGAACAAGTGGTGGATCAACCTAGCAGAAAAGACTCAACTATGTGCTGATTCAGGTGACCACAGAAGATTCTATGAAGCCCTGAAAGCAGTGTATGGACCCACACACCACATTCAAAGCCAGCTGCTAAGTGCAGATGGCCAAATGTTTCTCACAGATAAAGCCCCCATCCTGAATCGATGGTCTGAACATTTCCAGACTCTCTTCAGCGTCAACCGTGTAGTTCAAGGCTCAGCAAATCTGCACATTACAAAAGAACTGGTGAAAAACGATTTGGATATAGCCCCTGCTATGGGAGAGACTTTCAAGGCCATAGAGCAGGTGAAAACTGGCAGGGTAGCTGGGATTAATGGAATCCCACCTGAAGTCTGGAAGCATGGAGGCCAAGCACTCCATGCTAAATTTCACAAGCTCATTGTGGGTTGCTGGGAAAAAGGCGAACTACCACTAAATCTCTGTGATGCAGTCATCATCACCCTGTACAAGAAGAAAGGAGAAGAATCGGACTGTTCAAATTACCGAGGTATTACTTTGCTCTCTGTCGCTGGTAAAAACTTTGCAAAAATACTTTTGAGTAGACTAGTACCAGCTGTCTCAGAAGAACTTCTACCTGAAAGCCAATGTGGTTTCAGAGCCAATAGGAGTACCACAGACATGGTATTTGTTCTCAGACAGCTGCAAGAGAAATGTAGGGAACAGAACAAAGGACTCTATGTAACTTTCGCTGACCTCACCAAAGCTTTTGACACTGTGAGCAGAAAAGGCCTGAGGTAGATCTTGGAATGATTAGGATGTCCTCCCAAGTTCTTCAGAATGATTATCCTGTTGCATGAGGATCAGTGCAGCCACATCAGATCTGGCGATGCACTCTCTGAGCCCTTCTCAGTAACCAGTGGTGTGAAACAAGGTTGTGTTCCTGCACCCACTCTGTTCACAATCTTCTTCAGTATGATGCTCCAAAGGGCCACGACAGACCTCAATGAACATAACGGCATTTACATCCGTTATCGTACCGATGGTAACCTGTTCAGCCTAAGGCGACTGAAGGCCCACACTAAGACCCTAAATCACCTTGTCCACGAGCTGCTTTTTGCTGACGATGCCACCCTCGTTGCTCACACAGAAGCAGCTCTGCAG
>NW_009735616.1:1743-26741 GCF_000703405.1 Apaloderma vittatum | reverse complement strand
CAGACGCTGCTGAGCTTTTTGGGCTGGAAGTCAGCTTGAAGAAGACAGAAGTTCTTTACCAACCTGCACCTCAGGAAGTCTCCCATCATCCCCACATCACCATAGGCATATCAGAGCTTAAGTCAGTCCAGCAGTTCAACTACCTAGAAAGTATCATTTCCTTGGATGGTAAGATGGACAAAGAGACAGACAACAGGTCAGCAAAGGCATACAGAGCTTTTGGAAAACTCCATAAAAGAGTCTGGTGCAATAAATACCTGAAGAAAAGTACAAAGATTAGTGTATACAGAGCCACTGTACTGTCTGCTCTTTTATATGAGTCTGAATCATGGGTCATCTACTGCCACCACCTGCAACTCCTCGAACACTTCCAGCAGCACTGCCTCTGTACAATCCTAAATATCCACTGGACTGACTATGTGACTGATGTTACTGTCCTTGAACGGGCAGGGGTCACCAGTACTGAGGCCATGCTGCTCAGGACGCAGCTGCACTGGGCAGGGCACGTCTTCAGGATGGAGGATCACCGCCTCCCTAAGGTTGTGCTCTGTGGTGAACTTGCCACCAGCTGCCGCAACAGAGGAGCCCCAAAGAGGAGATACAAGGACTCTCTGAAACAATACCTCAGTTGTGGCCATATCAACTACTGTCAGTGGTCCACTCTGGCCTCCAGCTGGGAGGCCTGGAGACACACCATCCATAACGCTGCTGCCTCCTTTGAGAACGCACGTAGTCTTGAGGAGAAAAGACAACGCAGAAAGAACTGTGCCTCGCCAATACTGCCTAAGGAGACTTTCCACTGTGCCTTTTGCAACCGGACTTGCCTATCCCGCATTGGCCTTTTTAGCCATCATCGCAATTGTAGCAAGTGTGGATAGAGCCCTTCCCTTATCTAGCCATGATGATGATAATAAACCTGATCTAATTGCTGACTTGTGAGGCTTATGAGGAATTAACAATAGAAAATGAGAAGAAACTGCAATTCTTATGATGTGATATAATTGCCTGTACATGTTATTAAAGCTAGGTCCAGTGTAGTGAACTGCTACCTTATAAATTCTTGTACATTAGAAATTATGCCCAGTTACAGAGCATTTCCCATATTCCTCAGGAGCTAAATGCTGCATGATTTCTCCTTTTACATTAATGATTATTATGCAACTTCCATACAACGCACTCATTAGAAATGCCGAGGATTCTTCCCTATCAGGTGACTCAAGAACAGCAAATATCTACATTAGAAAGGTCATGAATTATTTTTTGGCACTTTTCCTAACTTCTCCCTGACTGGCGATAATTATTCTGATATAGCACAGACCTTTGCATACCTGAGAAGATATCAGCTACATAGCAAGCTTCAAAGAGCAGTTCCTCAGTTGTACTGTCTGAGGGGTTCCATAGCACTCAGAAATGCCACTAGTACTTAAGTTCATTCTTGGATCCACAGAGAAAAGGGAATTCTAAAGCTATAGCACACTTTTTCTTGGATGAATTTTATGCAAAACGCTGAACTGAGCAATTTAAATATGCAGTTAGTGATAGCCTTGTTCCTTAAAGTCCTTCGCCTGATATGTAGACAGGCCTAGACACAATCAGCATACAAATATCTTGCAGTAAAATTAATCACTTGTTTCTCTTGACCATGAGAAAAAAGCATGTTTCAAATGATACTGGAATAGTATGAAAATGAAAACAACAACAGTGGGATAAAGAGAGTTTCTGTCAGTGAGAAATGGTGATTATGTATGCAGATACTTATATATTTTTGTTAAAGGAAAGCAAATTTCTTTGCGACTCAATACAAATTGCAAGGTTTTGATTTTTTCTGGTGTCGTTGTTGTTGTTTTTTAATGGAGCAATAAAAATGAATGCAAACCAAATAAACAAACAAAACTCAGAACATCAAGGCAGCATGCCAGTTTCCTCTGCAGTCCTCTACAGCACTCTACAGCAGTGTTCTTGTTCTGAGGCTCATTCTTGTTTATAAAATATGTCACAGAATCTCAGTATATATTGCAATGTTACTTTCATTTTTCCAAAGCCTTATGGTATTATCATCATAAGTCAAGTCTTAGGACACTATCACAAGCTAGAAATGAGGCAGTAAGAACTGTAGTTGTACAAGACACTACTTTAAGAATACCAGAAAAGGCACTCAGGTAAGTGCAGTTCTAGTGTACAACTTTTTGAGCTGCTGGTTCAGACAACACAGTGGAAGGCAGAGGCCAGTTCAAATGGAAAAATCGTGCCTTTTGGCAGGAAAAGCATCCAAGTTGTAGAATACAAAAGCAACAGCAACAGACTGGGATCCAGTAGTGTGAAATACATTTAAGCAGTAGTATGAAATACATTTTTAGAAATGCTTTGTCCATAGAAGGTACAGCATATAATTATTATATGATACTGCTAGGTTTTCTCCTTTGTAATAAATAGTGGACACAGCACTGGCAATCTTAGTCATCACCTTGGCTAGGGGGAAAAGGCATCTTGCTCAGCACCTCAAGTCTGTATTTAAATGAGAGAAATTAATGAACACCGATGGTCTTTGGATTTATCTCACCCACAATTTTTAGGATTCATGACCAAAATATCAGTTGTAATTAAAACAGTCAAAAAGAATCACTTTGATGACCCATAAGCATTATATATGTGCATTTTTATATTAAGTAGAACATCCAGAGGAAAAAAAAAAAATCATATCTTAAATTTCATGTCACATAAACCAGAATTGAAGACACATAGCAAAAAAAAAAAAATTGCTGCTGACAATGCATTAACAGTGAGATGTTCCTGTTTTCTTGACACAGGTTTGACTACTACTTCACCTCTGTTTAGTAACCTAGTAATCTTTCCAAACTCCACAGGGAATATGACTTCTTTATCAGGCTTAAGTCATACTGGAGTAAATTCAGAAAAAAATCCAAGCTGCTGTTTGTACTAATGCCAGCAGCCCAGCCTCATTGATCGAGTAATACCATACAGAGCAAAAAGATACATAAAGGAGTCAGTTTGGGAATTCAGTGGGAAGCTTTTTGCTGTTTGTAAGATTCTATATTGGGCTAGATTTTGCATTCATGCAAGACCTTTTCTGCACCTTCTCTCTACACAAGGAAAATATAGCAGCCTAGTAACTCTCAAGTCTATTAATGGTTTACTCTGTACGCCAGGTGCCTTCAGTGTATAGGTGCAGGAACAGTTCGAGATGTCTTTCTGAAACCTATTTCATCAAAGCAAGTCAGGAAAACCAACAGGCTTCATAGCTGAGAGAGGTATTTGGGCACTTGGGAGAAGCTATACATACTTCCTGGGTAGTTCATTGTCCTTGTGCAGCCAAACAAATCTTTAAACATTTGACATAATACATGTTTTGGGATTGCCACTATTGTCAGAAAAATAAATAAAAAAATATTAGGAATTCTCCTAAAATACTTCCGGAAACATGTAAAGCAACATGAATATATGTAAAAAAAAAATTGCTGTTGCTACACTGAACTGCTCCATGATCTTAAGGTCAGGAGAAATAGCTTGAAAGAATTTACATTAATCAGTCCAACTGATGTGAGCTCCTATAGACGGATGCTACTTATATTTAATACTAATGCTACTCTTGGAAACGAAGGCCAAAACATATTACATAAGTTTTTATCCACAGTATAATGCCATTTACTTTGATGTGATTGGCACAAAAATATGGACCATTATTTAAGCTGCAAGTACTAAGCTGCCATCACAGAATCACAGAATGTGTTGAGTTGGAAGGGACCTTTAAAAGTCATCTAGTCCAAATGCCCTTCAGTGAGCAGGGACATCTTCAACTAGATAAGGTTGCTCAGAGCCCCATCCAGCCTGACCTTGAATGTCTCCAGGGATGGGGCCTCCACCACCTCTCTGGGCAAAATACATAGATCTCTTACAGAGTATTCTTAATATATTTTTCCTTGTCTAGAACTGATAAATATAGAAATGTTCTCTAACACTGCCCCATAGGTTTAATCTTCAAACAGATCTATTCAATATAACAGCTGTAAATTTGAGCACTGTCAGAAGGCTAGAAAGAAGCAAAGAAGTATGTTTTTGCAGCTATTTCCAAAACAGGTAATAAAGAGTGTCTTCATTCTCTCCCTCTCATTATTTGAGAGTGTACAAGGAAAACTGAAGTGTAAAAGAGTGCTGCAGAGAGTGCAGGAACAAAGGTAAATTTGAGGGTAGATTTCAAAAACAAGAGGTTTAGCAGGAAGAAAACAGACAATTGAGGTTCTCTTACTACTCTACTGGGACATGCTCAAAAAATATTATCCATATCACCTTATTGGTCTTTTGATTATGCTTAGGTACAGCATCAGAATAATATCTGATATACTGTCTCATGATACCATTTCCCTATTGGTTTTGAGGCTGTTTCTTAGATTCCCGTCTACAATGTTTCTTCTTTCTCTACTGTCATCCTGAACCATCGCTGTTGCATTTCACTCTTACCAAAGTCACCAAGAGAAAAACACACGGAAGTTATCGAAAGATGGCATATGTATGAACTTTTTATATACTGGAAGGGATATCATTTGTCATTATTTTTTCAGTTAAAAGAAATAAGGCTGCAAGAAGTTGGGGAGTATGTGTGCATATGTAAATGGTACACAAGATGAGAAAAAAAGGGAGGGAAAAAGGCCACAGTCACACAGCAATAGTGTAATTTAGGTGAGACAGCATGTTTCCTTACCTCGCAACTGTGAAATGACTTTGCCTTTCATGGACTCCTTGTCCATGACAAGTCTTTCAGTGAGTTCCAAGTTCTCCTGTAAGATACTCCCTCCCTCCACCTTTCTGCTCTTGCCTTGTCTGTATTGCCTTGATTTTCTAATCCATGATCAAATGAGACCCCATGGTTTACAAATGTGCATTTGTATAGAGAGGTGGTATTTGGAAAGTGACATCCAAACCAGTTTGTGCTAGATATGGGTAATGTAAAGTCGAAACAATTCTTCTTTCTTCTTTCATCCTGAAGTGGCTTAACAAGAACAGCTGAATTCATCAAGGCTGGATCATGAGTTAAAGGACAATCATAAGAATAAGAATTAGAGAACTAAGCTAAGAAGCTGAAAGTAAGTGATGCACAGCTGCATAAAGACATTCATTACTGCACAGTAGCTTATATATAGACATGCCTCTTATAAATATCTGTATCTATTTGAAATTAAAAAAAGGTGGTTGTTTTGCATCTCTAGGAATGGCTTTACAGCAAAAGACCTGATACACCAGAAAAACAGAATTTCTCCAAATTCTTCTGAAAGGAGATAGTTCTGCTAATATATCAAGCTCATAACTACCTAAAGAAGTTAGTTTTAAAGGCAAAACCAGTGTAAAACCTAAAGCATTCTCCAAAGCAAGGAGTCAGAGCCACACAGCTTGGCCTTCTGAGGTTTGTAACCGAGAGGCTGGAGAAGACACAGTCCAGTCATGTAGTTAAAAGGATCTGTCTCGATTCTCTGAAAATCCCAGAACCAAAATATGAATGCTGACATGCAAACATCTCGTTTCATATCATGTCCTTTTGAATCACACTTGCTGAATGTGAAACATCTTTCTATATTTAATTCTTCCATGAAGTAAACTCCATTCAGACCCATTCAGTTTTCCATTTAAATAGTCCGATCTTAACTGAGGGTAGGTAAGTTAGCTGCCCCTAGCTTCTCTGTAAGCACCGTGGAAAGCAGTATGTCATCACAAGACAGTCTTTCTATAGAGATTCATCTTTATTCCAAAAGAATTCAGAGTTAGATAAATGCTCGTCAGCAAACTATCAGCTCTTTATCTGTGTTAGCACAGTAACAGAAAGCTGCTACTATCACATAGCCTTTATCAAATGATAAAAAGTTCATGTGGTGTAACTGACACCTTTTTAAACAGGAGAACATAATTGCTGTCTTTCTGCTTTTTGTTTTTTAAAAATTGTGGGCTTCAAGTACTTTAAAATGCTGAAATAAGGTTTCATGTTCCACACATTGAGTATGTGAGCTTAAAAGGTCAGTTATTTGAGATTATTTTCAAATGGAGTTTAGTTGTAGAAAAATAATAATAATTTCTATTTTTGTATTTTAGGATCTGATTTTGAACAACTGTACTTCCACATGAGAAGTCATCACTATTTTTGTTGGTATAATTCAGTTAAATAATACTTTTCTGCCATAGAATGAATTTCACTCTATATTATACCTATTCACATGAGAAGAAGAGATAAGTGGCAATGGGATAAATGATTTTCCGTGGCCTCAAAACTGCACAAATACCAAGGAAGGAAAAAGTCAGGTTTGCTAAAACGGTGAGCTGTGAATGCTGTTGTTGCTATCTTCCCACTGGAAAATTCTGAGGGACAGATGAACTATTCAGAAGACGCAGGTCACAGAAGCCACTCGCTCTGAGATGGAATGCTCCTTAAAACTTCCTTTGGATCAAGTATCAGGAAAAGGCAGCATATATGTGACGTTCTCCATCTGAAGGATGTGATCAAAATGGGTCCATCAAAAAGTAGCTGCAGCCTGTATGTGCTTTCAGCATGGTCACAGCTGGAAGCTGAGCTGTGGATTTGTAGGTCGAGCTTTTGCACTTATTGCTGATAACTATTAGAAGCTCTGTGGAGTGCTGACAGATTCTTTTTAGGCATTGACCTAGATTTATTCTGATTCAGTTCAAAGGCCTTTTTGCAGGGAGGAAACCCTGTCCTTCCTTACACTCTGTCTATATGCAACTTTATATGCAACTCATTTAGTCTAGAAGACTCTACAGCCAGTAAAGACAATTCAAAGCATCAAGGGAATACACTAAATATGAACATACCCCAGGTTTCCTCACCTCTGTATGACTGACTGCAACAAAGATTAATGTATAGCATTATAAAATCATGATTCCTGTGAGCTATTCCCAAAGGACATCAATCAAAGTTTCAACATCATTATGGACTTGAGAGCTTTTATCTTCTTTGACAAGTTCAAGTTCAGGATGACGACTTTGACCTTTTCAGAGCATCTCTAAATCCACAGAAATTGGGGTCTTTATCTTGGGCACTTATTTATCTATATCCAGCAGAGTAGCTCACAGAAATTTTCTACTGTGTTCATCATAAGCTTATATTTCACTTTCCCATGGTATTCCTTATAAAATTCTTTTCCATGTATAGATTCTCAAAAAGAGGTAGGGTATTTACCACTTCTCTCATCTTAGTAATTTTCAACTAAAAATCTACCAATCCTTAAAATATCAGTATCACATTTTAAGAAGTACTTTTCTACTTAAATCTTTACATCTAAACAAAAAAAACCTGTGTTTTTCTTACTAAAAATGCTGTGCACGACGTTAGCTGACTTCAAAGATAATAAAGATGTTCCCAGCTACACTGGGAGCTTGTGACATTGATATACCTTCAGTCTTAAACCTTCTGAAAATATAAGAATTTTCTGAAACTCTTGAGATTGCTGATATCACATAATATTCTTCCCTTTAAATTTTCTTAGTAGCTACGTAGCAGAATACACCATCAGAAGCAAATACATATATTCATTTTCAAGACTGACAACGACTGAATCCATGCATTATTTTTTTAAAAAATCAGAATACTTTTGCATCTTCCTAAACTATCATAGTGCAGTGGGACAGCTTCCCAGAATAAGTGCCAGGTCCAAAACTTTTAAAATTCTAGTTGTTTTTGCAGTAACATTTCCTCAACAGAATTAAATACTAATACATGTTGACTGACAATCAGCAGATAAGGGCTTTTGTGTAAAGCTTGTTGCATGTCAATATATTATGACTCAATTTTACAAAGATATTGCTAAAAATTCTTTTTCGCACACTGAGGGCATACTACAGTATAACTTAGCAATAAGAAAACTGTCAGTCCAAATTTCTATGCCTATTTTTCAACATGGTGCATTTGTTAAGTGATTGCATACCTGTTGGCTCACCTTCTTAGTGAAGATAGGGCACTCACTGCTGATCTATGCAGGATGTTGCATCTTACACTAATTCATCTAGACTATTCAGAAGCTTGGGAAGCCATCAAAATGGCTTTCAAATGCCATTTCCAGAATCTTCTCAGGGGTTTCTGTGCCTGCTTTTTATTACATCAGGAATGAACATCTGAAATAGCAAGTATACACAGGAAAATAAATCAGTTGATCTCTGGTTTTGTCTTTCTTGGAAGATACTCACATTAGAACTGAAAGATACCTGAAACTATTGGAGTAGACCTATCCTTAGATTTGGAGCATCTGAATTTTAAATACATATTTCAGCCCCATTGCTATCTTCCATGTTTATAATCATAGAATCATGGAACAGTTTCAGTTGGAAGAGACCTTCAAGTTCATAAAGTCCAGACTTCGTGTAGCCCTATCAACACCACTAAACCATGTCCCGCAGCACAACACCTACCTGTCTCTTAAACACCTCCAGGGATGGCGACTTAACCACCTCCCTGGGCAGCCTGTTTCAATGCCTGACAACCCTTTCAGTAAAGAAATTCTTCCTACCAACATGAATCTCCCCTGGCACAACTTAAGGCCATTTCCCCTTGTCCTATCACTTAACACTAGGGAGAACAGATCAACCCCTGCCTCGCTACAACTCCCTTTCAGGTAGTTGTAGAGAGTAATAAGGTCTCTCAGTCTCCTCCAGGCTAAACAGCTCCAGGTCCCTCAGCCATTCCTCATACGACACATGCTCCAAATCCTTTACCAGTTTGGTAGTCCGTCTCTGTACCCTTTCCAGCACCTCAATGTTCCTCTTGTAGTGAAAGGCCCAAAACTGGATGCATTACTCAAGGTGAGGCCGCACCATCATCTCATGTTCTTGATCCTTCCTATTTTTTGCCATTGTCTTCCTAGGCATTTTTTATTTATAGAATTCTCTTAAAAACCAAAGCAGAACTTAAAATAGATACACATAATTCTTAAATGATTAATGCTTCTAGTAACAATGTAAGCTTTTTACCTGGTTAGAATTTTACATAAGCAAATGACACACAATTAAAATAATGCCAATCCTAAACAAACTTCTCATCTGCCTGAGGACAACATGCTTCCCTCAGCAGCTGGTAGCATATTTGGAAGCAAGATACATTTGCTTTGTGTGTCTGCAAAGGGAGAAAATGAAAATGTAAATTCTACTACGGCTGCTTAATTGCCACCATACCAGACCTGTCCAAGCAAAGGGAGCAAAGTTGTGTGTGTGTATCACGGTACTTTTTGGTGTAGTAACTTCTGCTAGTATCAGCAACTAAACCCTCATGGAGCAGTGGCAGCAAAACCACTTCCACAGAGAAGCAGGAAGGGTTGCAAAACTGTGGCTACTCTGTACACAAAGCTACCACCTGGTAATAATCCACATCTCATTCACGTGGGTAAGTCAAACGGCTTCTTTCACTGCATAACGGATAATCTGCCAGGAAGATTTGAGAATCAGAGTCATTATAAGGACCAGAAGTTTTAAAACTCTTTATGACTGCAGGGATAACTGTAGCTGTTGCTCTGGACCATCTTCTTTAAGGAGCTAGAAAGGGTGCTTCTGCAGCTCAGAAACTGCCTTGCTGGTTCAAGATGAAGTAAGAGGGTGAGAGTGATGTACAAGCTACAGGTTTGTTGAAATACATTGTGCCTTAAGCAGATGAAGGGCTTGAGGTGCAGGTCTCAGTTTGGGTAAGGAAAGTAGGGAGGTACAGTAGGAGTAAATTGAAATATCAATTACTATAGGCTATGGACTGGAAATACTGACCTTGAAGCAAAATTGATAAGGAGATAGTAGATAGTATGCTGGGGTGGAGGATTAGTAGGTGGAGTCTGCACTGGGGCTAGAGCATATACATATATGTATATATACTTGTATACATACTTGTATGTATATTTCTTCATTATTTTTGCTATGAAAAAATATTTTCTTTGACTAGATTTTTCTGTAGTTGTCAGAACCATTCAGCAACATGAATATACCCCTAACTTCATTCAGGCTTATTTATCACACAAATTAAACATCATATCACCACTCTTCTTTTAATTACTATCCCTATTGAAAGCTGCTGGCCTGATTTACCAAACAGTATAACAAAGGCAAAATTACACAGACTTCATTATGAGCTGTAAGCACCTATGAAAATGAGGCCAATTTTGTACTTGGGTATTGCACAACCCAGAGCTAATGAACCAGCCGCACTGCTGAACATCTTTTCTATAAAACATTCATGATGAAAGCTACACGTTGCTGTGTGGAGGCTGGTATTCTGAGAGTTTGGGGGTTTTAATACTTTATCCTGTGCTTTGCAATATCACTGAGCATAGAAAGATGGCAAAAGACAATGATTTTGACTTTTGATGGCTCTAAGAATGGGACTGTTTTATTTTGAATAGTCTTCATTGTAGAAGTTTATTTTAATAACAAAATGTTGGCACAATTTGCTGAAGCACAAATCATGAAGACAGAAAAACTTCTAAATACAGACACGCTGAACAAAATTGTTTGACAAGAGACCTAGGTTCTTTCTGTTTTCCAGTATTTACTTTGATCTTTGATGGTGAAAAATATATTTATTTTCCAAATTTCGTAACTTCAGATGTCATAATGAAGCCTCCTGCTCTGCTTCCTTCTGAAGTCAGGATGTGGCTTATACTGTGAACCTTGCCAACCTGCCATTTCATCCTGCTTAAATTCCTTGCACAGCTTCCACACAACTTTCTCAAACTTCAGCCATGCAAGCATTTTTAAAACTAACATCTTAAAAGACGTAGGGAAAATACCACTTTGCACAACATTCACCTTTGTCTGAAATGTCTGAATTCTTCTGAGGTTAGTGAAGTTTAAACTATACATTGGCTAAATTTGGCCCATTGTTTTTGCAGAAACAAGGGTGATCTGAGTAGCAAATGTGTTAGAAGTTACTCAGAGCTTATAGTTCTGCTTTAGCATTTGGAATTCTTATTGATAGTGGCTTGCTTTTTGTTTTACATTGAGAAAGTACAAATTAAGAGTCAAAATTGCTAAATATTTTGTATTATAGTTGTAGAGCAAAATTTTTTTGTCAAAATATAATTTAATGTTGCTTGAAAGATCCTTCAGAAGTTCACCAAGGGGTTAAAAAATGCAGTTGCAGTTCATACATGCCCAAGAGAACTTAAGGCCAAGCAATGCTCAGAGACTATTCCTGTAATCTAATGACCTCCCTGACCCCGGTCATGAATGTATGAATAGTGACAATGTTAATTATGTATAATGGACTGTAACTCCTCTTCACTAAATTCAAACTATTACAAAGCACTGATATATTGAAAAGTGTTAGGAAGTAATTAATCCATAATTGCATGATAGAAAAAAAACAAAGGAAATGGTGAAGGAATGGATAACTGTAACAGAATATTAATACTTTGCTTTTTAAATGTGATATAGCAATTTAACCCACTGGACTACAGCATCTTTGCTGGCATCAATGGGAATTTACAGTAGATTTCAATTAACAAAAGGTCTTTTTTCTTGTTTAACACTATCAGTTCAACCATGAGAAGTACATAAAAAAGTCTAAAACCACAGAGCTTCAGAGTTTAAACAAACTCCACCTCCTTCATTCAAATCAGCATCCTTACATGCTGCAGTATTTTATGTAAAACAAGCTGTATTTATATCCTAAAAAAAGTCAAAAATTAGAACAGGATTTGAGCCTAACTGACTGTAATAAAAGATTTGATTATGTAAAGATCTGAGCATAATTCACAGAAGCCTAGAAGGGGCACACCATAGGCACCAAACTGCTGAAACATAGAAACACGGTAAAATCTAAATGGTTATTCCTTTGTAGCATCTGTAGAAAACTATGCCTAGAATCTTTCTGTTTTAAAAAATTGTAGAGACCTGTGTTTCTCTTTTGAGGAAACTTCAGTCGCTACTTAAACTCAAAGTACTGGCATAATCCAACACTTGTCCTTCATAAAAAATGACCCAATTGCATTAGGTATTTTTAACCTGGAGATTACCCTTACAGAAAAGATCAGGCTGGTATGTTTTAATTGCATCAATTATCTTAAGTAATTTATTAAAATGTCATAACATGGACAGATGAAGCTCTCTGAAGTTCATGTATGTGTGACCTTGGTTGCTTTAATGTTTATTTTGAATGACTCATAATATTTCACTCAGCAAAGATACTTCTGTGTGTATGTAAGGAGAAAAATGAAAAATTCATTGTTTCAGGGCATATAAAATACAAAGAACTTGTGTGCAGACCTGAAAACACATTTTTTTCTCTTTCATTTTCATTTTTTCTGAAAATAAAAATCTAAACAAATCACTAAGAAGTCATGAACTATGTAATAGTGTAATCTTTCACTTTGCTGCATATTTATCAATCTTCATGAAGAATGTGTTTTAACTGGTTATTCAGTATCCAGTTAATTATTTCAGATCACAAAAAAAAGCTTCTTTGAGCTTTACTTTGAGCTTTAGAGGACAATGGGAAAAAATGTGTTAGCTTGATTTCCTGGTCTTACCAGAAAAGCGAAACCGTTGTTCATTAATTTAAATTTCTCATTGCCTACAAAAAGTATGAAAAATAAAATAAAAACTTTCTGGGTGACTATACAGGTTAGAAGAAATAACTTCAGTTAAGCTAGACAGACATCTGGTCTATTGGTAAGGGCATCAGGTTAGCAGGTATAGGTACAGGCAAAACTTGTTGAAGACTTGCACTTTGACTAAAAGCAAATAAAATAAAATAAATCAATACAATATTAACACTGCATATGTTAAGCAGATTGAAACCATGCGATAGGTTTTGAAATGTAGTACTAATTTAGATACAAAGATCCTCAGGCAAAATTCCCCTCTGCTCTATGAGAATCAAATACATTGATTTGCTTTCAGCTCCTTCCTACAAGAATCAAATCTTTGTCCCAGACTTCCTATTTTTACTATTGATCTGTTTTCCAATAACAAGAAGATGAAGAGAGTGGTTAAAAATGTGGGCAGTCTGCTGGTACAGTGACACTTATTTGGTTAGCAGGGCAGAGCCCTTACCTCTACATATAAAATTGTTTGCCTAAGAGAAGCGTGAAAGGAAATGCTTAAAACAGAGATACCTTTGTCCCTGGAAGAAGTGACTGGAAAAGCCTCCTGTAATCAGTGGATTATTAGAAGAATGTGTGTTTGTACTGTTTTACTCAGTAGTCAAAAGAATTACTATTTGTACCTGTAGTTTATGAAAAAAGGAAAACACATAAGAGGGAAATGTATAAGAATAGAGAGACAGCATTAGTGCAGCTGAGGTTAGAATACATTTTCACAGAATCATAGAATAATAGAATGGTTTGGGTTGAAAGGAACCTTTAAAGGTCATCTAGTCCAAGTCCCCCTGAAATCAGCAGGGACATCTTCAAGCAGAGCAGGCTGCTCAGAGCCATGTCCAACCTGACATTGGATGTTTCCAGGCACACGGTTTCTACTGCCTCTCTGGGCAACTGTTCCACTGTTTCACCAGCCTCAACATAAAAAAAGCCAACGAAATCTTCTTTTTGAAAGCAGCATTGTTAGCCTAGTAGATGAAAGCATAAGAAAATTCAAAGGCTGAAAGATAAAGTTGGACAACATCAAGAACAAAATGTCTTATTTTCAATAGTCAAAATACATAATGCTTGGAGCACCTTAGCAAATATTTACTTTTTCCCTCAGAAAGCATGCTTCAGGGTTCACATTAAAGATATATTATGTAGAAAGTACTGTGTAGAATGTGAGGGCATTGAAACAAAAGACAGAAGAGAAACAAATGCCAAGACATGCAAAGGCTCTGAAGCTGAATCAAAAGGCTAAGAGGGAATTCAGAACAATCTTTATCCTGTGAGTTTTCCATAGAACTTAGAATATACGAGGAATAAAAAAAAACCACTTAAATAAATTCTTCACTGTCTTCAGAGCACAGCATAATTCTGTATATGGGAGATAAAAGGAAGGTCCAAGAAAAAGCTAAGGAAGAAAGTGGAAAAATGCTAACCTTATAGCTGTGATATTTCAGTGTAAATCAATGATTAATTCCCAATAATAAATGCAACTTGAAGAGACAGAGATGCGATTGAGACTTTAAACTTTCTAGACTTGTACTCTCTGCACTCAGCAAAAATAAAGGATAATTATTAAATGGGAAAATTTTCAAAAGAACTGACATCAGTTTAAGCTACTTTGCACCAAAGAAGAAAATTATGTTGCCCTGTCCTTAAAGATGTCTGTCAAAGCATAGTATCATTGTCCAGAAACAAGCCCACAGCTAATCAAAAACATGTCTGCAAGATTCAAATCTACCAGGCACAAAAATTAATCTGAGCAAATAGTCTTTGATTTTCCCTGCTTTCACAACCCCCAGTAGAATTTTCTGCTCAGATTCTGTTATATCCTGTCTATAATTACTAAGCTGTATTTTCAGTGATGTATATAAATACTGAATTGTAAGCACATATAAAACAATCATATTTATTGAATGGTATATACTAAGATTAAATGCATTATTTGTTTGTTTCAAGGGGTTTGCTTTTATTGTTACTATAAATGTATATCTCAAAATTATTTTCATTTGAAAATACTTGGCATAACTTGAAAGTGTGACACATCAGCATTGCTCAGATTTTAAAGTCTGAAGTCTCTGTAAAAGGAAGTAACTGAAATTCCCACCTCCCTCACTTAAGTCTCCTCCCAAGACAGATTCATCATAATGGGTGTGTCATATTTTAGGCAGTTTTCTGACGCCCCAGTGGGTTTTCCTGCATGGGCAACATGAAAGAGAGATTTATTTCACTACAGAAGGATGAGGAACACAATGAATTTACAAATTTGTGATATATCTCTTGTGAAGAGGTATAGTATTGTTGGAATTGGTGTCATTAAATATATGATAAAAATGAGTTTGGGCTTTTTTTTAATTTAACTCTGCAGAGGCATGAACATACATAACATAGATCTTCGTATCTGCAATATCGGCTTATAAGTATATGAGAAATAAGTAGTAAGCTCAGGGGTCTTCAACTGGCATTAATAATTCATCCACATTAATGGAATCCTAGAAATTTTACATCATCAGTAAACTACAGGGAGAGCAGAATTTTTATACCATCTTAGATAACATTGCATCAAAGCATCTGTTTTGCAGAAAATATGGCTGATGAAAAAAAATTCTAGTAGAACTAAAGAGAGAGTCAGATTAGATTATGCATGCAACTTTTATCTCTGAAAGCAGAAGAGACTTTTGCTTTATAATAACAGAAGGATCAAACTAGAAGAAACCACAGCATCTAATCAGAAATTGATGCCCTTTTTTTTGCTGTATGCATTCTTTATTTCATTCGATGGTACATATATCAGTATTAGAAGTATTATGTAATCTAAATTGTTCATTCTAGGCAACTGTAAACAAGTCTATGCCTCTCAGAAAACCTGTGTCTATGTTTTCTGTTGAAAGTGTTAATTTTGATTATACTGGTCAAGATTTGGAGAGTTGTTTTGTTTAGGAATTCAAGCAGATCTCAGGTTTCAGAAACTGTTAAACATTGACTTATAGTCATCTTAACATGTTCAGATTGTAAACACAAAGAAAGAAACAAATTAGTGAGCATGAGTTTGTTGTGATTCAACTGCGCACTTCTTATAAACAGGAGTAAACTATTTTTGTTTGTTACATTTCTGCTACTACAGTTAATGAATACAAATAGCTATTAGTCTAATCATGCTCCAATTATACATACAATACAAGCAGTCATTGACAGAGTACCACATGGCAACTCAGCATCTAAATAACCTTTTGGACTCAAAGCATACCTATAATACTTTCCTTTGTAAAGTAAAATGGTGCTTTGATTGAATTCAAATCTGCCTGCTGGAAAACTGAGAAAGCTACTGCCAGTGGATCTAGAGTATTTAGTTCCATATATGTAAGAAAAAGGAATGATGAAAGGTAAAAAGTCTGACCTAACCAGGAGGAATTTCTTATCACCTATGAATAGTGAATGTCTAATGTAAATTTAATTCTGAGTCAAAAGCTAAGGGAGATAAAGGGGAAAAAAAAAAGAACAAATAGCTTAAAAATCACCACCAATGTTTTAACTTGGAGGTAATCAAGTTTCCATAAACATATGAAAGATTCAGTGATCACATAAATTGATTTTACTGCTGTCTTTAATACCTGGGAAGGATACTTTTATTAAGCTGATTTTGACTTCTCTTTATGAGAAATGTCTTGGGTATTAAACAAGTATCAGTTCAGTACTATTATTACTAGCAGTCTGAATGTACTTCTGATAATCACCAGTAATGCAAGGATTAGAAAAAGCAGTACGAGCCTTCTGTATGACAAACATTGCACTTTTCCTCAGAGAGAAATGCTGGATAGCGTTAACAAAAGAACTACTTGCCTCAGAGGAATGCTAGCAAACTGTTCATGTTGTTTATCTAGAATGAGCCTTCTCATTTTTGAAAACTCTTACAAGATAAAGAAGATTAATAAAAGTTATGGAAACCTATTAAAGTTTTGTGCCAGTCCTGTCAAAAGTCTTCTAACAAAATACTGATCTTATATAAAGGACCATAATATTTCATAGACTGGTAAAAAGAGACTTTTTTGTTTGCCAAAGCACGCTGAATGGTTCAGGAAAAAATCTGAAAATCATTGATATTATTGAAGTGGCATGTTAAAATGAATCTCCTAACTGATATCTATAAAATTAATTTTGATTTAAACATTATTTACCACAGTTACTATGCTCTTTCATGATCAAAGAGCAACAAACATAACTTAGTAAGAACTCTGGCCTTAGATTAATGGAGACAAAACACAGGAATGAACAAATAGTACATGCACTCAGAAAGAACAGTTTTTCCTCTTATGAGCTGCTTCACATAAAAGCAGGCTTTGAAGTTTCCAGGTGGAGCATAGTCACATGCATACTTACTCCTCAAAGCAAAAATTGATTAAATTGCAAAATTATATTACAGTTTCATAAGAAATGTTTCACAACAGCTCTGGAAAGATGTCTCTTAACATTCTCACTAGATATTGCTCAGCAGCACGCTCACTTTCACTTTGGTATTTGAATAATTATTAAGCTATGTCTCTCAGAGGTCTGGTTAGTAATGAGACCAAATGAGGTCAATAGTTCATTACAGCTGACTAGTAACACTCTCACTTAGCCCACTTCAAGCCCAAGATACCTTTTTAAATTATTATTAAAAAATAACACAAAGTCTCCTCCTGTCTTACTGCTCCTAAACACACCACTTTCCCTCTATCCCCATCCTCTTGTGGACTAAATTATTATCTCCCCCCAGCTGTCTACAACTCTTTTTGCAGAGAGACTCATCCGCCTCCTTTAAAGCCTCATTCAATCCCATGAGCATGCCTTGCCATGACCTTTGGTAGCTAGCTTCCTCTTTGCTCCCATCTTGATTAATTTTGTCTGGTTTTTCTCCTCCTGTGCTCTTACTAGCACATACTTCTCTCTTATACAATCTATCTGGCCTTGTCCTCTGTTTACCTTTGCGTCTCCAGCTCTCTGCATCCTGCCTTCTATTTACACTCAAAAGGAATAGGGCTCTTCATCCTGGCTCCAAACATTCTTCTTTCTTCCTTCTCATACAGCCCTTTGACTGTCTTATTTTGCAAAGCCTTAATGTAAAAGATTTCTCCAGCAGTGTTCTTGACCTTTTGTTTTCTGAAGAGATACTCTGTAAAATTGCTTAGCAGAGAGAGAAACCTCAAGGATGTCTGCAATGGTAAAATGAAAAGGATCAAACCTGAGTGCTTGACTCCTGACTATGAATAATGCTTGGCTGTTCTTTCTTCCCCAGGCTTTGCATGGATTGTTCAGACTGGTTTTCTCCAAAGCATCCCCACCTGATTTAGGGACAATTCATGCCAGAGATTGCACTGAAAAAGAGTAAGCATAAGACTGCATCAGCTTTGGCTCTCTCCACCTTATATGGTTCTCCACCACTCAATCCTCAGCAACCAGAGCACCTCAGGGCCTGTCATAAAGAACATCTGTGCCAGGTGATATAAGCAACACTTTGGTGGAACACAGAAGATCCCTCATATGATTGCAAACACTTCGAACATAAAAGTAATTATGGTTTAGGGCTATAGGAATACCATGTAGGCCAAGTGTTGAATAGTTGCTGTGCTCTAGAAGGAACCAGGTTGAAGCAATATAGACATAGGCACATCCACACAATTTGGCTTTAGGGACAGGGATTTTTTCCTGTTCTTTTTTATTTCACTGTATACATCTATTCTTTTTTTTTTTTTCCTGTGTGGAATGAACTAGGCACATATCAGTCACAGTGCTTTATAGACATAATGCAATTCACCATGGTAGTATCCTGTCCATCAACATAGTTGTGGCACCTCAAAGATACAGCTAATACTCAAGACAGACACTTCGTTCTTTTATCCAACAATTTTGCTATGAAGGCAGGCTAGCTATATTCATACACACATCCACAACATGTGGGTGAAAGAAGGAGAGTGATGAGCTTTCCAACTGCCTAATTTCCAGTTAAGCTTCCTTTTGCAGCTAAAAAAAAGTAATGGCTGTATCATGCTGCTTCATCTCAGTGCCCACAAGATTCCTCTTTACTGTTGTGGTTAGGTCACAGTCTTACTCGAAGATCCACAGGATACTGCAAGACTGCACGACTCATTGCAAACTGGATGCCAGATTGTATTCTAACAGTTTATTCATTATCCAGATGGCAAATAATTCTTTAGCGTTTATATAGAAGTACTATGGAAGAAGAGAGACCAGATGGCATTATCTTGCTGGCCTCCAATTGAATAGTCCTGGTTTATATTGTCATAATTAGATTACAGCAAAAAAAAATATCTTGTTTTTATCAAAATCAGTGGTCTCTCCATTAGGAGAGAACATATGCCAGTCATAGTTTGAATGGAGAACTGTATTTTTTTTCGACCAGGTGATACAGATGGATAAAAAAGAAAAGGTTTTTTTTGCACGGATTTTTTATTGTTTTTTTCCAAGTCAGGAAAAAAACAAACTTCAAATAGCTTGTGAAAAATTGCCCTGACTTTAATTTAATTATATTTATCAGTCTGAAAAAAAAATAGGTAGGAGTCAGTAGCTGTAAGATAGGGGGATATGTTAGCAAAGGGGGAAGGAGGGAAGTTCAATAGCTCCTGTGAGAATGCAGAAAAAGAAGTAATTATCACCTATGGAGCAGTGAGGTATGAATGATGTCTGGCACAAGAAAAATTCTAAAACCTTGACCTAAGTATATGATTTTTTGTGTCTAAAAATTACAAACTTCAGTTCTTAGGCTTGCCTTTTAAAGGTATTTTGAAAATCTTCCTCGAGGTCAAAGATGTAACAGTTGTTTTGTAAATGCTTTGCCATCGGTAACAGAGCTCCTCTAGCTTCTGTACCAATTATACCTTGCATAGAGTCTATTTCAAGCTTCTAGTTAGGTGGAAGTTATGAATCTAAAAAGCTGTATGTACAATGAATATCCTGCTGGATATGTGGTAAAGTTTATAGCACATTCAAAATGCAATAGACAAGATAAAATGTAAAGAAATAAAGAAATATTAAGAAAGGTGAAATAAGAGGGGAACAGCCTGCTCATAGAGAACAGTAGCAAAGGGAAGAGAACCCTACCTTCTGCTCTCGCCCAACAGAGAAGAAAAAAAACCAACAAACCAACAAAAAAAAAGGAGAAAAGGAAGTTAGATCAAGGGAAAAGATGAGATGACCAAACTCATGATCTATGTATGATTCTATTTTATGATTCTGTAAATGATCCCTAACTAATACTAGAGATAGTGTAATGGTAAGCTTAGGACTTCACAAAACGAAGAGCTACACTGAAGAAATTCTCATGTGCACTCATTAATTAGTACCTTCCAAAAAGCAGCAGAGGAGTGTGAAGCAGCTTATGTCTTGGAAAATGTACTCCACTGGCACAAGGTCATTGTAAAAAAAAAAAGGAGCAACTTCATTATTTTATTAAGACAGGACAGTTTGTCAAATTTTACTATGAAGTTGCCCATTTGAAAGTGTATATATGCAGCCTATGCTCAAAAGAATTTTTCCTTCCTCAGTCATCGATAAGATTACATCAAAAGTCTGCATTAAGCACTCTATATTGCTTGTCTGTGTTTTTGTAGATCACAACTAGATTACTTGCTTTTTTTAATCCTTCATTCTAAGGCATGTCACAGAGTGAGTACCTTATCCTATCACTACTACAGGAATTTAATAACCTGGTGAGAAGTGAATTTAAGTGGGCAAAATAAAAGACAAGAATTTAGTGGGCTTTTTGCAGCAGCATTTAGGGTTTAAGTTTTCTAAGGACATAGTGCCCCAAATACATAGGTAAGCAGGTCCTTTCTCCCTATTTTCTCTTCTCACCAGAACTGAGGATTGATATAGCTTCTGTGGGTTTCCCTTGAAATATTGTTTGATGGAATTTTGTGCTTTTGGGGCTAGAAATACAGAGAAGCATTAGCTGCTTAGAGAGAATGTCCCAGAGGTTTATGAAAGCCCACTTGAACTGGATGCAACGTTGGATGTAAATGAGGGGAGAAGTGGGCCTTCGTTAATACTCCCAAACAAGGGTACCCTGGATATCACAGAGTATGGGGACAACCAGTTGCTGTACTGGTCTGATGAGTGCAAACCTCATCCCTGCTGTTCTTATTCCCTGAGAAATTGTCAACAAGCAATTTTTACTCTTTCATCAAGTATGATACTGAATTCAGAGTTTAAAAAGAGGGGGGAAGGGTAGGCAGACAGACAGAGAGAGGGTGATGTTAGACTAATCAAAATAATGTCCTTATTACGATGATCTTAATAAGCCAGCAACTCATCTTATTTAATTAGCTTTAAATCAGATTCTATAAAAAGATCTTGGTTTTAAGTGGGACCTCAGATTAACTAATTATTTGATATATACGGAAAGAGAGGGAGTTTGCTCTGTGGCACAGGTTCTATACTTTGCCAGGGAAAGTGCAGTCTCAGCGGGGGCACTGTGTGTTGTCTAGGTATTCGTATTGGAGAGAATAAAACCTGGTGGTTATAGTGAGCTATTGCCAATGCATCTTGACTCAGCTGATCTGCCCTATCGATATACTGTGAATGGGAGCAAGTCCATTTTGTTCATCTAAAAACCAGCCATAGTCGGAACAGACAACTTTGGCAGGGCAGTAAGCTTCAGATGTGTGTGATGCTCTTGAAAGGCCATGGACTGATATTAAGAGTGAACTGAATCTCTTTATATCAGTTGTGATCAAATGTAGTCCTAAGGACTGTGTGTTGCCAGAGGGAGAAAGAGTAACTGGAGTTCTCTGTGCCTTTCATAATGCCATGTGCATGAATGAATTCAGTTATGTCTTTGGTTTGGTGACATACCAAACTGCTTTGATTTGCAGATGTACAACTGAGGCGAAGTGACAAAAGTACACAGAGAAGGATAGGAAAGATTAAAAGTGGAAGAGATTGAGGAGGCATCTCTAAGTGGGAGCCAAGAAGCACAGCAGGTTGCAAAATGAAGAAGGCATAAGGTGGGTTGTGACATACGAAAGGGCAAAATGAACAATAGGTACTTGGTATAATAATCTTTGCTTCTTTCCTTGGCAAATGACAATGCATTCAAAGAAATTGTATTCTCTCTGAAAACTGCTCATAGGCAGGGAGGGGAAAATTCATGGACATTTTACTGTTACAGAGTAAGTTTTGAGCACTTGAAGGACAGCAGAAAGCAAGAATTCTCTTCCAGATGCTGCTGTATAGACCAAAAGCATTATAAAAAAGTAGGCATGGTCCTGTGCCACTAAATTGGCTCTTTCTCACATACAGGTGAAAAGAAAATGACACTGCATTTTGTCCAAAACTTTGTGGCTGCTTGTTCTAGTTGCTTCCCCTTTGATGATCTGCTTCTCTTTCTATCCACTCCTAGACACCCAGCATTGATTGTTCCAGAACTGACCATTCGTGTGTCAGGAATCACAGTGGCTGCCCCAGACTTTCTGCCTCTGCCCAGGTGGGAACACCTGTTCCTCATTAGCTTTCTCTGTGAAGTTTGACACTTCCTAAGTCTCAAGCTCCTTCATGAAACTACTGAGCATAACATGAAATACTAGTGCCAAAATAGCATTCTGTGATGTCAAACTGATGGTAACTTTAATTCAAAGTATTCAAGCCACAGCTCCTTTACTTACTGCCTCGTATGCAGTATCACGCATTTCTCATAATTAATCTTATTTTCTACCATAAGTTTAATTTTCATTTCTGCTCAGTTTCATTAAAGTGAAGAGAATTTTTTTTCCCCTCCAGAAAATACTGTTCTACAATTTTCATTATTTAAAATTCTTATAACCTGTTTCTATTATTAATCATTTTTTCCCCAGAATTAACAGCTCCAATTTTTACTATGTCCTCGTACGAAATATGAAGCTTCTATTACATTTTGTCTACTTATGTAAACTTCATACAATATTCCAGATGAAAGCACACACAATTTATTAAGCACAATTACTAATTAAATAATTTCAGGATTATTTCTGCTTCATTCTTAATATTTGCCTCCGTAAGTGCTGCTGCGTGCCACTGGAGGCTTTCCTTCATCTGGAAACAATCATTCCTATGTCTATATTTCAGCGTATCATCATTTAAAACTCAGCAATAACTACAAATAACATCTGATGTGATTCATGAGCAATGAATTTCATCTTTTATCATATTGAAAATTTATCTTTTCTTTTTCTCAACTGCTCTTTAGACCTGACTAAACAATCTAACTACTCTTTTCTCCTTCAAAGCTGAGAACAACTTGACTCACCTGAGAAAACTAGGACCACTGAAATAATATACAATGAAGATGGGTAAAAGGGAAAACAATTTCAAGTGACTTCAGCATCCTTTCCTTGAAATTCTGCTTTCTTACATTTTTTGTTTTTATTTTAGCTATGTTCTGGCATATACTCAAAAGGAAGATTATGCCATATTCACAGAAAGTAGTAATTTAGAATTCATAATCATGATGATTCACACTAGAAACATCACCTAACTAGAGTAATAAGAAAGTACAGCAACATCAGTGATCCTTACTATTCCATGAGCTGATAATTCCGTGAAAATCGTGGTGGCTTGACGTGAGAGGGACATTAGAGTTTGACTGCCTTCTGTGGATAGAGATGAGGCTGAGAACGTCTTTTTCCTTCACCCCTACGGTGAAGATAGGGCTGCAGTGGGTACCCTGCAGAGTGAAGGGCTCAGACTATGACCTAAAGGCCACACATCCCCAGATCCCAAGTTCCGCGTGGCTGTCAGGTTCAAATACTCACATAAGGACAAAACTTCATCCCCACAGTTCCCACTATCCAAGAGGGACCAGCTTTATGGCCTCACTCTTATTACTCTTTTTCTCTTCTTCTAATCTTCACCCTTTCCTTCTAGAGTAATCTCCTCAATTCCTACCCAGAGTGCACCAATCCTCTGCTCTGTGGCCTCCAGTAACAACTGGAAGATACAAAGAACCTGGTAAACACGAAGTCAGACATGCTGCATATGCATGACAGATTCTTACTTTTGGTTATTTAATTTTCAACAATATTAGGCATTGTTTGAAACTAAGAGTAATTTTACAAACTGGGAAAATAAATTGATTTTTAAATTGGAAATGACCCTTTAAGTGGTTCCAGCTTCCTTTAAAAGCCAGTAAAAAATCTGATAAGATACTGCTAGTGTGAGGTATTCTGTCAGGGGACATGACAGTGATAAGTTCTGAAGAGAAAGCTAACATAAAGAGGTTTGATGAAGTAGAGCACATTTCCTTTGTTTCTGCTTAATTTGATTCAGCAGGGGATATAAATATGGCTTTTGGTATCTGCGTTCAAAGAAAAAGAGCATAGCAATCTCTTCTCCCACGAAGTAAAACTGAGATGAGCCAGTACTTCCAAACAGATCTGGAAGTTTTGATAAATGCCTACTTTTTTATCTGAAGTATGCTTGCTAACCCTGCATTTAGATCAGTTTCATCCCATTTAATGTGATAAGCAAGAAATGGTTTTTAGGAGAAACAGAAGTCAGGTTCAAGTCAGTTTCTGCTTTTATCACAACTGGGCAGTTGGCAGCTGATCTCCCAGACATTTTGTTAACGACACAACCACACTTAACTTTTTAAGTGACTTGTCAGGATGGAACCAAGGAGAGAAAACAAGAGAACAATAAGTCAATACACACATTCAGTGCTGTCAGATGCATAGCAGAGAAGACTTGTACAGGCTGGAGGTTGTAGAACTGTGATTTTTTTCCTCTGACACAGAAATGTGATGCTATCTCCTGTTTCCCATGACATGAGTTTGACTGAGGGAGTGAAGAACTCATTCTCGTTTGCTATCATGTTGAGGGGAAGATTCCCAATGGTTATGAAGATGGTGTCTGGACAAGACTAATAACGATGTCTGTTTCAATCCAGATTATGTAATTTTTAAAAAAGCAGTCCATAAGAGTTTTAGGTGATTTTAAAAAAGAAGCAGCAACATTGACATTTTTAAAATCTACTGAAAATACACACTACAGCCTGAGGACTTTACCAAAATTAGTTATCATCATTTATTACCAACATTGCTAATTAACTGTTGATTAAAAAAAATATGTAGCTAGTAAAAATAATACACTTCACAGACTTGTCAGATATTACAAACAAAAAAAAAAGGAGCAGTGACTTTAAACCACATAGTTCACAGATCATTCATAATCTGAACATTTTTCACATAGGCTATTTGTTTGTGGAAACATGAATGAGTATCAAAATTAAAAATACAAAAAAAATTGTAAAAATACAAAAATGGCTAAACTTATCTTTAATTATACGTGGTATGAAAGCTGGGGGCTATCTTTATGCTTTTCAGTGTTTGCTTCCTTTTGTTCTTTTCTTCATTGTAAAGATTTCAGAGACTTCCTGAGCTAATTCCAAGCCTG
>NW_009735616.1:0-1729 GCF_000703405.1 Apaloderma vittatum | reverse complement strand
AGCAGGAAGCTAGCAGCTGACTACTGATATCCTGCTTCTTCAGTTGTGTTATTTTCAGGGAATCACTGCTTTCAAAAACTACCAGGTTTGAGCTGAAGCTGTGTTTGCCCATGAAAGACAGAAAAAAGAGCAGCCACATAAATTTCTCCTGTAAGCCTCATGCTTGAGGGATCAGTGCAGGCATGGCATTTTAAGCTCCATATTTAAACACTATTTGGTCCTTTGCTGAGGCTGCCTACAAGCTTGCCAAATAGTGCTAGATGTGTGAGGATAACCTACCCTCTAGGAACTAGAAACAGATAGGCAAACATCATTTCATACCTTCCAATATTGCCCTAGCAAACTATGCAGCTTTGCTGATTTCATGTTCCCATAGGAACCCCACCTCAGAGGAAAGATATTCTCTTCTCCTAGAAGAATGTCCTTTCAGTGGCACAAAGCAAGTGCAAAAAAATCCCCTGTACCATTTTTCATGTAGAGAAACAATTTACACGTGAAAGAGAAATTGAGGCTAACTTGATATTTTCCTCAAATTCTCCCAGCCTGTTACTTAATCCCAGCTGAAAAGCTCTGAAACTCTGCTTTATCTGTTGGGAGGCATCCTACCGGCAATCCATCTTCAGGTGTTGGCTGCAGCCTTCCAACAGAACAGCCACTCTAACAACTAAGCTTGTGAAGTCTCTTTGAGAAATCTCTTAAGATAATGTGGACTCTGAGAACTCGGATTGGCCAGGGCAATGCTTGATGATACCACAGAGGGTCTCTGCAATAACTCACATTGGCTTTGCTCACAGGTTTGGAGATAGAAAGTGTCAAAGACTAGATTGTTGCTTTTCCTTGCAACCTATAGATGCACAGACCCCTGAAAAAAGTCAAAGAAAGATGTATGAAAATGTGTATTGGGTCAGGCTGAGGTGGAGTCAGTCTTCCCACTTGGCTGGTTAACTCTAGAGGATCTGCTAACCGTCCTGGTTCTGCCCAGACAGAACCTCTACATACTGTAGGAGGAGATAAGGTCCCCATAGTGCACATGGGGAGGTGGCTGGGGAAGGCAGTGTGGGTTGCTCCTCCCATGGGAAAAGGCAAACCCATTCGTGGGATTGTCTTTGCTCAAGGACCTGGGTGTACTTGGTGGGTAATGCGGGAGGATGGGGAAACCCGATGTGTGCCTCAAGGTGATTTAACCTTGGGGGAAAAATGACCTGGTATGGGAGTTGTTTGTTGTAGGAAGTGATGACCTGACCTGATGAAGAGTACATTCGACGAGAAATAAGAAGAATGAATTGGTGACCCAAACCAAGTTGGTGTTGGTGCCCAATGGCTGGATGTGCTGCTTCTCCTGTCCTGAACACTACAGATACAGCTGAAGCAATAACTGAAGCAGTGAAAGAAGAGTGTGGAGTAAACGAGAAGCATCTCTCTGTTGAAGGACTGGGGAAGAGTAGTTATTTAAATATATGAGACCTGAGCATAATGCAAATGGAATAAGGGGTGGAGATTGTATTGGGTCAGGCTGAGGTGGAGTCGGTCTTCCCACAGCAGCTCTCCCAGTGCTGGTTGGTTTTTTTTTTGGTTTTTTTTTTTTTTTCTCTCCTTGGAGTGGTAGCTAGAAGGGTGTTGATAGCACCCCAGTGTTCTGGCTACTGCTGAGCAGTACTCACATAGCACCAAGGCTGTGGTTTCGGTTTTTTGTTGTTGGTTTTTTTTTTCCAACGTTTACCCCAACAGT
>NW_009735615.1:42922-66338 GCF_000703405.1 Apaloderma vittatum | reverse complement strand
GAGCTGGAGTCCGGAGAGGGGGTCCGGGCTGTGCTCCGCAGGTGTCTCCCTGCAGCCGGAGCAGCTCTTCTCTCCAGGAGGGCTCGCACCTTTCTGGCCTCCAGCTCCGCTGCCCATGAGTTTTCCTTAACCCTGGGCATTTCCTTGGTGCCTCTCTCCACTGATACCCGGCTCACTGCACCAATCCCTGTGAGGAGTGCTCCCATTCTCAGTTACTTCACAAGCGTAATTAAACCAATTTATGAAGAAATGAAAGCCCCCCCAGATTCACAAGTTCTGGTATCGGTTGAGAAGAGCAATTACCACACTACACCCAACTGTTAAACTTAGAACAACGATCCAGACTGTACATACGCTCACCCATACAAAGATGAGGACTCTCAACCTCGAGGAGTTCCCCTGGCTGGCATCCCAGCCCAAGGGGGAGGCTGTGCCCCGACTGCAGAACCTGCTGCTCCAAAGGGACTCACTCCAACACACCCCGGCAGGACCCTGTTTTAAAGCTCAGTTGGATCTCAGCTGTGGTCAATCAAAGTCATCTCAGCCTCGCGCTGGCTGCCAGCCAACTTCCTGGGTGTACCCCTAGGCTGGTGGGCTAGACCCAACCTAGCCAGAAACTTCCAGCAGTTTCTCTGAAATCTCCCTGATAACCACTATGAGAGGAGGCATCCCCGACTAGGGAGAATGCACTTACCACAAGCATCATGTAGCCAAGTACAGGAAGGCATAACAGAAGATTAAAGTTGTACTGATTCCTAACTAATACCAGCTCTGGAAATGAGTAAGCCTCAAGGGTTGACAGATGTCAATTTTAAAACATTCTGAAATCTGCCTGGTAACTGCTGTGAGGGGGGCATCCCAGGCTAGGGGAATGCATCTGCCCCAGATAGCTGAAAGCTATGTCGTTTTAGTAGCTAAGGTGTGAGCAAGTCTACCAAGACAATTACTCTTATTGTTACTTTTATCTCTAGTTTTATCTCTAGCATCTCCCCCACTCTCAAAGAGTGACTGTTAGGAGTCCCACCTAGCCCAGTAACTTGACCCTTGCTGTTGGTCATTGGGAAGAAAATATATACACACGACAAGCATATATGATATTGCCCCCCATCACTTCTGTCCTGTTTTCAGCTAAACAGAAGCAATTCTGTTTAGCAATTTTAATTTTTCATCTCAGTCTCCTCAGAGAGGCTGCAGTGTGGTTTAGCAGACGGTGACTGCTGTTAGAAGTGACAATGCCTCATGTTTACAGAGTGGCACGTCCCACAGAGTGGGATGCAGAAAGTCTCCTCCTTATACTTATTCCTGTAGTGACCAAGGTCACTGCTGGCTCTTGTGTGGCACGCTGCGGGTGCTGAAAAATAATCTCAAGGAAGTAAAAGGTTACACCTCTGGGGAGGAGCGGACAGGACAGGTGACCAACAGGAGTATTCCATTCCATATACGTTACATTCGATATAAATCTGAGGGATCACGGCGGTTAAGACCTCTTGCTCCAATGGCCTGAGGAGGACTCTATCCATTCTTCTGCCTTGGATCCCAATCCTAACTCCCCAAATCCAGCTCCTGTAGCTGGTTCCCCTCTGCTGCTGAGCCTGGGGCTTCCTCAGCGCCACCTGCTCTGCAGCATCAGTGGGGATTGATATCAGGGACAGAGGACGACAGTTGAGTTTTGTATGTATGTATATAGGTTTATTTTATTAAAGCCGTTTAGTTTTCTTTTCCAGTCTATAAGTTTCGCTACCTCATTCACTTTTCCTTCCCAGCTTGGGGAGGGAGAGGGACTTAAAGAGCATCTGTCAGCATTCAGTGGCTGGCCCGGCCCTAACCCTTGACACTTCTACTGTCTCAGCCCACAAATATTTATAGCTCAGAGACAGGGTTGTATTTTATACATGCAGTAATTCTCAGTGGATTTCCCCACAACAAATTTGTCTAGATTCCCCTTGAACATTTCATTTTGTAAACCTGAGTATCATTATTTTCTGGTAAGTAATTCTACAGTTTATTTTTATAGTGCAGGTTAATAATTTCTTCCTTGCCTACATCTTACTACTATATAGTTTTCCATCAACATCAGCCTCCCAGATTAATTTGGAATTAGGTGTTATGTTCTCCAGCTGAGCATACACCATTGCCTACTCACAAAGGAGGAAGATATTCTTTCAGCTTTAAAGCTTTTGATATATGGAAACCAATAGCTGCTCTACAAGGGAGAAATAGCTTCTTTTCAGAAATTACCTGAGCCTTTACAGCTCCAACAGCGTAGGAATTTAGAAGCTAACTTCAGCCTGCCTTCCTGACTCACAGGAAATTATCTTTAGTCTTCTCTCACATCTCCATTGACAGACATCCCACACCTTCCTCAGTGTATCCCAAGGCTTCTTTCTCCTCGTGGCTACTGACTTTTCTAACTTTGTCTGCTGTTGGAATTCAGCAACAGGTTAAAGAAAGACAGCAGATTCTCCAGCCTTTGTCCTTGAGGACAACAACAGACAAGGAGTTTGGATGGATTATTTAGGTGGCGTGGCCAATATGAGCCATACTCGTCATCTATTCAAAATAAGGAAATGAAGACAGTAATCAAGCCATGAGAAGAGGATTACCCAGTTTACTGGGTGTATGAATAGGCAGATGTATGAATAGAAGGATGTATGAATAGAAGGATGTATGAATAGGCTTTTTGTGAGAGTAGTATTTGCAAGCTCACAGTGCAAACTACTGGTGATTCCCACTCGTGTCCAAAGTGGCTGAACTTGGTGAACTCGGGGGGGGGCCGGCGGCAGGTACTACATCAACCGCTTTAGGGACCCCACTGAGTAGTTTTGTCTTCAGGCAAATGAATTCCATCCTGCTTCAGAAGAAAATGAGAGGCATACAAGTTCAGAGGAATTATGCCACACTTATAGCAGAAGCAAGTCTGACAGGCTTTAAAGAGAAAACAATTTTTGCAGGTGGTCTCTCTAGTGGAAAGAAGATAACTTTTCTCTTACCTCTAGAATATCCTTCTGAAAATATGTATGGCAAAGTGAATGGTAACTTAAGAAATGCTAGGAGTAACCACCATGAAACATCAGAAAAACATATAGCTATTCACTCAAAAAACCTAAAAAAACTGTAGGATAAACAAGGTGTTTTGCAGTACACATTACCTGTGTGTAATGTCTTCCTTTTTACTAGAGGACTAGAAAATACCAAAAGTGACATCAAAGAAATATAAATCTGAAAAAGTTTCTGTGCGACACTGGAGGAACAGGCCAAATTAGTGGAAACTGTGATAAGGAATAGGTCAAGTGGACTTTTGGATAAATGTAATGCGCTTTGGAACAGTCACTGTGGCATTTGCAAGTTGAAGCTGTGCCTTACAAACCTTTTGTGGTGTCTTAAATGGGGTCAACAAATTTGCAGATAACAAAAGATCTGGTTAATACAGTCTTTTGGGGTTTCAAAAAAGGCCTTTTGAGAAAATCCGTCTTCAAATGCTTTTAATGAAACAAAGCAACCAGGACTAAAAAGACCTTGGTATGGCTAAATAATTGAATAAAAGACAAACACAGTGTCTTGGAGTAAGTGGTCAGTTCTTACATTAGTTGAGTCTCAAGTGGAGTTCTGCAAGGTCTGTTTTAGACAACTGCAACTTGGCTTATTTGTAAAGATCACAGGAAAGGAGTTAAGTAGTGACACACTAAAGTTTGCGAATCAGTTATTTAACATAGGAGCAGCTATAGAGAATTTTGCAAGACCTTTAGAACGCAAAGTAACTCGACAATAGAATGGCAGGTGAAATCCAATGCAGATAAACGCAAAGTGGTGTTCATTGAGGGAAAACAGACTTGGGTTTACAAAAATATGCTAGCTCTCATTGCAAGCATCAGCTGAGTGCTTAGCAGAACTTAAGAAATCGAGTCTCATAAAGGGAGGAGAGTGGACGTGGAGGGAGGGGAGTGTCTGCGGTTTGTGTACAGCCTGGAAATTATACTGCTTGGATTCCCTCCCCTTGAGAAGGATGTAACAAAACTGTAAGGAGCTCAGAGAAGAGTAAGAAGTATGACCACAGTTGTTTCACCCAAGGAATTAAGATTTGTAAAGAATGAGCTGGGATTCTCCAATGATACAAAAATAAAGTGAAAAATAACCCAAAAAATATTCAAGTTCAGAAGACTTTTATGACTTCTCATAGCCTATTCTTGCCTCTCAGTAGGTATACGTGGCAGCTGCATCTGCCCTGACAACACACCTGCCCAAACACCTGAGAAGAACAGCCATTAAAACAACTTTGCTTTGCTTTGTGCATTTTGTGCACTGGCTCCTGAGCTCATCTGAAATGACCCCAGGACAGACTTGACTCACATACAAATGCCCCCCCCCAACCCAAAGAGCTGATTCGAGTCGATGTTCCCCAGAGAATCAGATCTTCAACTGAGGGCTCTCCCCTTGGATCAGGACGCTGCCCAAGGAAACACTCCGGGACTGAGAGCCCTCACTCTCCGCCTTGTGAGTGGTATTTCTGTATATATCCTTGAGTGAGCCCTTGATCCCTGTAGGTGAGTGATTCCCCTTTTCTGGGTACCATTGAATGGGGGGGTTTTTTCCCCTTTTATAAGTGAGTGTGTACACATTTTGGATCATCTTTCTGAAAGAAGTCACGAATTCCTGAATCGGATTTTGTGGTATTATATTCCCCACTAGCATCTGAACTTGCAATGTACTTTTCTCTGTCAGAGTGCAGGGTAGTTTTCTGGCTGAAATAAATCTTACTTTTGAGTAGCTGCCCTGTCTATTTCTTGGGTGCCTCTGCAGCAGTATCCGCTTAGGGCCACTGTCAGGATTGCTGGATTAGCTGGGTCTTCTGTCTGACCTGTAGAGTCATTCTTACATCACATGCAAACTCCCAGGTTAAGCCCCTCACTTCATTTTGTGACCAATGCATGACATCAGCAGATTGCCGATATCTCCTGATAGGGTATTTACTACTAAAACTAAAAGAGAAGATTGAGACAAGATTTTTGAAAAGGATATCAGAGGTTAAAAATAAATAGCAAACGTGAGGTTGAACTTTGGTAGCAGTAGATCCCACACAACACATGCTCCTGTTCAGAGCACAGAGTTTAGCAGGCAGCAGCATTTATAGGCTTAATTGCAAGCAGTGCTGCTTGGCATAATACCAAGGTTTGTGTTTGCTATCCCTCAGCTAGCCTGTACAACTACGTTTTTTAAGAGCTAAGGTGTTGCAATTTGCAAAAATTTGCCAGAAGGAAAAAAAATGGAAGACAAAGTTGTTTCTGCGACACCAGCAGCTTGTAGAAAGGACTCTGGGATCTAAATTAAACTCAGAATTGTATTAAAACTCATGAACATTTGACTGGTGTTGTGGCCCTTACTTTTAAGTGGTAGCAATGGATTTGTTTGTCATTAACATAAATATACAAGCCAGCCTCTCCACATTCACAGTTGAGTTCTCATTGTTAAAGGGAAGTGGAAGGAGAAGTAGTATTATGTTATTTTTTCCAATTAAGTCCTTAAAAAGACAGGCTATATCTTGTACCTGCAGAACAATGACACCTCCGAACTTGAACTGGTTGCAAATTCATTTAAAAGTGTCAGGCATTGCATTGACTTGTCTATCAGTGGAGAAAATATTGTGGCATAGGGTCCACGCTACCAAAGCGGTAAGCATGGAATCAAAAAAAGACAATTTCTTGTACCTCCATGTTCCTTCACACAAAATTCAGCCTCATTTGGTCTCCCTATTGAGAATCAGCTTAGCCCGTGTGACATCGTGGTAAGAATATGTGCCAGAAAACATGGGATCTGTATTTGGTTGCATCTTTCTCCATGCTACTCATCTCCATAGCCTGCAGGTTTTCATGTAATTTTATATTACCACAGGTTTGCTCTATGCTTTGCACATCATGCAAGTACCTCTGGTACCTCTGGAACTATGCACACGTAGTTCCTCCTCCAAGACACTGCTGTTGTTCTGCACTGTTGGTACAGGATGAGAACAGTAAAAACTATTTCTATTTCTACTGATGTACTGTAAAACTTCTCCTGTCTTTTAAAATAATTTTCCTATTTCTGTCCCCTTTTAAGGCCCTTCAGTGTATGTGTTACCGAAGTAAAACAGTACCAAGAAGCCTTTGAACAAGTGAGAAGATCCACTTACCCTTAAAAAAATCTTTGCTGATGACATTGCCATTTATATTAATACATTAGAGTGCTGGCTGTACTAATGTTACGTTAACTACTGGCCATAAAAGCATTGTCCAGTGGCTGGAAAGAACATAGGCACAAGAAGATGCAGTCAAATCAACAAAGTCATCCTGACCGATGGCAAAAAAGACTCTCACGAATTGAGTGAAACAAGGCATGCATAACAGATTGCTTTTCAAGGGAAAGTCATATACACAAACAGTAGCAAACATGGATCTCTCACGTGGCTTCAAAAGTCCTTCAGTGCCTAAGAATAAACCAGCTGTGCCAAATGATTAGACTGTCAGCTGAGCAAACTGCACACATTGGTGAAGGAAAGAAAATCTAGGATTCCTTCCTCAGACAGATGTGCACCTGCAGTCTGCAAAAACAAGGGATAACCTTGTGAATGGTCTAGGCTCAGCTCAACATAGCTTGAGATATCCTGGGGGAAAGGTTTTGCAGACAGTCCAGATCATTAATTACTATTCCCTGGCAGCAAACAGGTCACAAGGAATTAATTGCAATTCTATCGCTTGTGCAGCTTACACATTAATAGCCTAGTTCACACACTCCTTGGACAGCCCTTATTTAGTATCGCCTCAGACACATAAGCCTACATCTCTCCCGACCTTTAGTCAGGCTGAGTAGAATCCAACTCTGTAAATCATCTTGTGAATAACATGTGGAATAAAAGGGTCACAAATCATTCTTCCTGTGGTCCTCTGGTGAGCATCTTCCTGTCTTTGTGCAGAGTTCCTGGGTAATGTACAACAGCAGAGCCACAGCTGGGCTAATTGGAGAGAAATGCTTTAAAAGAGCAGAGGTAACCATCTCCAGATCCTCAGGGCTGCTGCCCAGACATTGGATGGAGCGAGGAAAAGTGGTGGTAACAGCTTCCTTACCACCTTAGAAAGAGAAAATCAACAGGATGATATAAAAGTCATGAAGTATGGAGTTGCCCAAGGACATGAGACATCTAAACCAGCTCACAGCAGCTCAACATAGCAGTTTGAGAATCACCATAGCTTCTGCTGGGATTTAAGCATTGGATCCTTATCCAAATCTCAGACAAAAATTAAAATCAGGGAGCACGACAAAGAAAAAAATCAAATACCCAGCTCCTATGTAATGAAACCTGTTTCTAGCTCTGGGATTACTGAAAGGTCCACTATGGTAATTCTGCTTCTCCTATATGCTTTTTCTCATGCTACCACATTAATAGATGTACACACCAAACAAAAGTGTCTTAAGACCTTCAGGTGTTAATAAATGGCATTTATTTTGTGTTTGCATAAACAAACAGCTATTTCTGCTTTCAGATCAAAGGAAGGCAATGCTAAAGAATAAACAAGTTGTCTAAACAAACCATCCCGTCTGGCTCAAGAACAGAACTGTCTCCAAAGAACTGCAGCGGAAGTATCACGCTGAATGAGGTACTGCCAATAGCATGGCTGAAAACACTTTCAGACAAAGGAAAAATGGGTAAAGAAGGGAACTAATCAAGAAATTGTGGATTTGTCCCTGATGCATTCTTCATCTACAACTGTGAATAATGTACACCTGGAGTGGGTAGTCTAAAAACTCTTGCAAAAGGCCTAACACTTCTGTTGTTGAAATCAGTAGAGAAAAACTGAGCATAGATGAAATCTTACTCTTAGTTCTACTCACATAAAGGATTTATCCTTCAGTTTCTTCCTGTAAAAAATAGGAGTTATACTATTTTGTCTCATGCTTTGCCCCTGTGCTTTCAGGGCTCAGTTTATGGATTAGGAGTAGAAAAAGGACTGAAAATAACATTTTTGTTATTTTGTATTGTCCCTATGTAGTTGTCTGCTTGGGAGGAGTCCCAGGTATTTGGTCTTATTTGTCTTCTTAGATAGTGATAATACGCGAATATATTAAACTAATCAATAGTAATTTTCAGTCATTGTTTGGGAGACTCTGAATGGCCCAACTGTATATTACCTTAAGATTTTTTTTTTGCTTTTTTGTGGGTTTTTTTGCTACTTTCTAAGAATTAGCTGGTTTCCCTCACTGGCACCATCAGCTAGCCACAGACACCTCTGTGTTAAGGTGTAACAGAGCCTAGTCTTTCATTACTTTCTCATACTAATTTTCCATCCATATTTGTATCAACATGACTTGAGCTGCTGGGCTAAGTTAGGTGAGAAACTAGCCTTTGACGTATAGGAAAAACATAGACTGGCAAAACTGCTCTTAGTTGCTTTCTTCCTAAATGAAGAAAAAAAAAGGGAAAAAAAAGATAAGAAAAGAAAAAAAAGGGAGGAAAAAAGATAAGGATTTGTATTTTCTCTTCCTTAATATTTCAAATGATGATTTTCTATCTAGAAGCTTCATCACTGAAATGGGAAAGAATTAGAGAAAAATCAAAGGCAATGGGTCATCTTGGAGATTATCATCAATAATACATCAGGGTTTGTGGTGGTGTTCTGGTCTCTTATGAATATTGTTTATTTCATCTTGCAATTACATTAATCCCAGCTGAGAATTTCTCAATATATCTCAGGTTCTTTATCTTTGGCGAATGTTAGTATTACATATATAATTTATATTATTTACATTGTAAATATACAAGTGAAACTCTCACTCTGGATAAACAGCCAATAAGCAAACTTATGTTAATGAACATATTTAAAGCACTGAATCGACATCATACAAGAATAACAAAACTCTACATTTCCTAATTCATTTGTGGCAAATTATTTATTTAATGACAGATTAACAAATTTAGTCAAGAACAATGTGCTATCACAAAATCTTCAAGGAAGAGGAAAGAACACAGGTATTTGCAATAAGCCATCAAATGCATATTAAGATACAGTCTCTCAGGGAAATCCATCAATTAAATCTGAGTTTCTTTTTGTCACAGGAACCTGTTTTGTCCTGTGCTAAAATTCTGTTTCTGACATGAGGTGAGGAAATTCAAAATAAACACCATATTTTCCTCTGTATATTACTTACATGCAAGAAGTAAATAAATATTTTCTATATCCAAAAAAGACAATATGTCCTAATATTTCTGTGCCTGTATGTCACCAGGCCTGGCAGAAGCAAATCACCATCATGAAAATCAATCCTTTTAAAACTCAAGATGTAGGCTTAAGTGAAAAGTGAATGATAGAGTGTCATGATTTAACCTAGCAGGCATCTAAACCCCAGATTCGCATCAGCAGTAACTCCACTCAGCACACTGGAGTGAGGTTTCTGTGCTCCAGAACTTAAGGCAGGTGTTCCAAACCACAGTTCACTAAGACTCAGCCAGCAGGTGACCCTCCAGGTAGCCATAAGTCTAGAAATAAAGAAACTCTAGGGGAAAAGGATGGCGAGCCTAAGAGGGCATTGGAATGGTCAGTGGAGGGATAACAAAGGAGCTCAGGAAACCAAAAGGTGAATGGACGTATAAACATAATAGAACAGTGAATCCCGATCAGGTCGTTACTGGCTGTTCTGGGATGGGGACCTGGGAGCAAATTTACAGTGTACACTGTACAGAGCCATACCTGGCTTTGGCAAGCTTTGCAACCCCAACTGAACTTGAAGCACTGGCTTCAAGTGAAGCACTGCGAGAACATCAAAATCTTCCCACCTTGTTCTGCAGTGAATATTAATAAAAAGAGTTACTTTAAGTTCTCTGCATTACTATTCTCCTGTCCTGAATTTTACTTTTATAGTTCTGTGCTGGTTTTATCTGAGGTAGGGTTAATTTTACACACGCCTTTTCTACTCTTCTCCTCATCCATAAACAGGCTGAGGATGCACAAGAAGTTGGGAGGTGACACAGATGGGTCAGGTGACCCCAACTGACCAAAGGGGTATTCCAGACCATATGACATCATGCTCAGCGTATAAAGCTGGGGGAAGGTTGGCTGGGGGGCCACTGCTCAAGGACTGGCTGGTCATCAGTCAGTTGGTCAAGAGCAATTGTTTTCATTTGCATCATTTTTCTTTCCTGGGTTTTATTTTCCTTTCTCTTTGTATTTTTTCTCATTTTCCTTGCAATTATTATTAGGATTGGGGGTTTTTTTATTAAACTGGTTTTATCTCAACCTATGAGTTTTTTCACTTTTCCCTTTCCAGTTCTCTCCTCCATCTCACTGGTGGGGGGAGTGAGTGACAAGCTGTGTGGAGCTTAGTTGCCAGCTGGGATTAAATCATGACACACAGCTATGCTAAAGAACAGTGCAGTGAATATATGTAACTAGTCAGCTGTTGGTATTCCTGTTTCTTGAACTAATCCTATTCAAAATCTTGATAAGTTTTGTGTTACTTTCTACTAGCTTGGTTTACTACTAATCCCATTCAGGCATATACCACTAAAATGTATACAGATCCTAAGCAATCACATCTGGCCACCTTTTCCCCTTTTCAGGAGGTATGGACTTAAATCTAGAGAAGAGAGATGCTCCTAAGGCAGTTATTGATAAACAAGCACTTAATTATGCTTGCTACTTGTATACATTTATCTAAATATCTAAGGTGGAGATAAAAGTGACTACTGCTGAATCTGTACCCTAAATTCCTTGGGTGATGTTAGAAACAGAAACCAGCGTTCTGGGGCAACATTAGCCTGGAGAGAAAAAGTAGGCTCAGCTGGATCTTTGAAAGTCTTCTTTTAATTATTATGCTATCAGTAAGGTCAATGGATAAAATTCGGAATTATAGGGATTCATATAGCTTCAAAGTCTTTGGATTTTGCATAGTGAATGGCACTAAGATTTAATTCTGGTAGCTCATTTCTGCTCCATCTGAGCTGTTTGAGTTTAGCCTTATGTCTTCAAGAGCTATCACAGGAAAGCATTCCAAAAAAGCCCACATTTCTTAATATACATGATGTATACTTGCCATCTTCTAGACCTATGTGCTAAGTAATAAGATTCTTTATGTTAAAACTGATTATTTTTTGTTAGATCTGGTTGCTGAATGCTCATTACATAATTCTGCCAGTGAACTGGACACTTACAATGCCTGCATGGTTTTGTTACTTTTGTATTATTATTCTAGCACTTAACTCAGAGCATGAAACTCGACTCAGTGTTGTTAGATGGGAATGAGGTTGTTCACATGCTCTGTACAGCACTAAGGTTTGGAGGGAATTGTTTGCATGTGACTAGGTTCCTGCCAACATAGAAGCACAGTTGCATGTACAACATCTGGTTTTACTGGAGGCTTGTGCAGTAGAAGAGGAAACACATCTGGAGGCAGGAAAAAGCTAAACCGCTCCAAATACTCTGCAGGTTCTTCAATATTATGTCTTCTCTATTCCACCTCTTAAAATGTCATTCTCCCTAGTAATACAAAACTGGTGATCAACTCCAGTTAAGTATCAGCTCTGAGGTTCTCAACAGGACTTTGCAATACCTGTTTGGGTGGAGGTGGAGAGAGGCTCAACACTTAGACTGTGCAAACTTGAAATAAAAAGAAAAAAAGCATGAGGGAGCTGAGTTGTTTCTGGAGTCTTGGTGCATCTTCAGGCAACCTGACTATACCTTTCCTTCTACTCTCAATAGAGGTAATTTCACTCCGTGAAGGTGATTCTCTTACTTTTGAGTTCCTGCACAGAGAGCAATGTCGTTTTATTTTAGTAATTATTACCTAGCCTCATTCTAAGGCACATTATCATTCATATCATTCATGTTTCACATACTGGCAGCATTCTAATGGTCATCAACTTCTTTCCTCAACACATAACTTAGAAAAAGTGCAGATAAGGCTAACTTTTCTGAAAGATGTCTTTGAAGAAGCCTGTTAATTTTGAGGAGCCATTTCTGTGGAATATTAACATAAACCTGTATTTAATCTTGTCAGGACAACATGTCAATGCAGAAAGACTATCTTGATTATGGAAATAGCACAGTGGTGTCATTACCCTATAGCAAAAAGGGTAGCAAGGGCTCTTTATGCCCCAATTGCAAGAATGTGGCCATTTTTTTCCACCTACAGAGCAGGACTGTCTGCTAACTCTATGCCTTGCATCCACCAAGTTTAGCATTCTTAGAGCATGATTGTCTTGCTCTCAACACGTGCTCTATCCTTGCACTAGCTCAACTTTTCTATGAGAAGTATTAACTTAGCATTTCAGTTTACTTATACTTATCCTGTGTGCTTAGACCTTTACAAATTTTTTCCTTCGGAATATATGAAATGTTTTACAAGTCATTAAAATGCACCTACAGCAATTTTGGAGCTGGAAAATCTAACAAATGAATTTAAGTGATTTGTCCAAGATGAATCGCTAAGGACAACGATAGAAAAACCCTGGAGATTTAACACTTTCTTCTCTCTCTAACCACAAGATGAAAACACCATTAGCTCATTAGCCTGTTCTTATTCGTTCAAGTGAAATTTATTCCACCAATACATGGCCTCTGAAGTTCCATTTCTGTAATAACTCTAGATTTTTCATTAGCTCTTGATCAAATGCTTAATACTACTGTTTATTCTGTTTATTTTATCCCACTCCAGATAAAATACCTGAGAAATAATAACAGGATCCTAACAGCTATGGATCTTTGACATACTTTTCTTCTAGAATAATATAAGAAAAGCAGTATTTAAACTAAGAGTTTTTCAAAGGCTCCTAAAACTTCCAGAAAGTAAAATGTCATCTAAGCCAAAAACCTAACTTTTAGAGACTCCTTTTCCATGGAAAGAATGATTACTTCTACAATTATCCTCCTTCCCAAACCCCAGGCTTAGGAAAATATTCTCAGATACAATTTTAAATAATAAAATCACCTCTAATCCTTCCATTCTCAATAGAGAGCAATGCTTCTCTTTTCTTTTTTTAGCAGTAGAGCAGGATAAGTTTCTGTTTCCTTATGCACATAACACATTGCACCCTTCACACATCACTTCTTCACTTACAATCACATGTTGCACCTTGTTTAGAAGCTTGTCTGAAAAAATGAGCTATCCGTGCTGTCAGGGTGAATGCTTCCAATATTAAAATATCAAAATGCTTTTGACTCAGAGATAAGATAATTAGTATGGACTTGAAATGAGGACTTCTAGATTTCTATCCCTCCATCACTTTGTGTTCTAATGCCAAATATTTCAGTCAGTTCCACTTTGTTTCTGCTAGATGAAGAAAAACATCTGACCAGCAGCTGCACAGAAATTAAGCTATTGTTTTCATGTAACAGTTTTATTGGTTCTCTGCTGTGCTGAGTTAATATGACAAATGTGTTACAGCTGAAATATTATAATGAATTGTGGGAGGTTTTATTAGTTTGAAAGTATTTTTTTACCGAGTTTGTACTCACATCATTTGTAAGTCAATACAAAAAGGAACACGGCAAGAAAACTGATGTAGTGTACATTGTGTTAGTCTCTCATTAGTGACAGAAATTAAGTGCAACATGTACAAAAAGCCTTGAGACAGTTCTGCTGCACTGCTGTGGTTAGTGAATAAGCAAATACTCAACGGAAGGCCTCAGAGGGACTCTCAGCCACAAATGAGAGAAATTCCTAAATAAAAGATAAGGGAAAATATAAAAAAATACAATTCAGTTCATAGGCCTTTACTAGTAACCCTGCTGAAGTCCATAAATTGGACTTGTGAGTGAAATTCAAATGCATCTCTAGCCAGGACCTTGCAGTGAAGACTCTCTCTCTCAAACCCCTACAGGAAATTTACACTGAAAAAGAGTTTGCAGAGGAAAACCAGTTCTGAGAAACACAACCGACAAAGCCTTTTTCCTAAACATTAAAATTCCATGGCTGGACTCTGAAAAGTATCATAAAATAAACTTTCTATCGAGAGCACACACAGGGAGAGCCATTGTATCTGTGATGTGGGTTCTCCAAAGAGCAGTATTGTGTTATACTCCTTCTTTCAATGAGGATGCCAACAGAAACTCATCCCTCTAACCCAGGCATCTAGGCTCATTGGCTCAGCCTGGGCCAGCAGTGGATCCGTCTTGGAGCCAGCTGGCATTGGCACTATTGGACATAGGAGAAGCTTCTAGAAGTTTCTCACAGAAGCCGCCCGTGTAGCCCTCTGGTACCAAAACCTTGCCACGCTTTCCCAGTACAACAGCTAAACTTCAGAGCAAGTTATGGGGCTTAGTGTAAATGTATGTGTTATGATTTCAGTATTTTTAATAAAATCTTGATCAAGTTCTAATGGTGATTGTCTTCAAAGAAACAAACAGCTTACAGATCCTATGCTCCAAATGTAAGACCTCGTTTCCTATGTGAGCACGACAAGGTATTGCTAACACCCATCTTTATTTCCTTTCAAAAAACAAGGTGGAAAAACATCAATTTACTGAAACCACAAATTAGCTGTTTATTGCAACTAGCGTCCTAATGGTTTTAGTGATAACATAATTTTGTCTCTTTTTCATTTCGCTTACAGAGTCTGGAAAGGGCCCATGTCAGAAATGCCTCTAGCATGACCACTGTTCTGTGGCTGATAAGGACAAAAGGAGTTTTTTAATGTTTCCAGTCAATGTGGGCTGCATTGACTGTGGATTCCAGGTAACTAGGAGGCACCTGGCACTGGATATCCTGGCATTGGCTGCAAATTCGTCTTTGCTGGTGGATGGACCTCTTTGCCATTGAAGTTTAGCATTTCACAATAATCAGCATTATCTTCCTGTCAACCCTGTGAAATTGGGGGAGACTGTTAGCCTTCTGCTCCTGTATCGTAACTCATTGATTGGTCTGTAATGCAGGAAGGGGGTGCAGATGTCTTTTAATCACTCAACGGTGGGGATTTCATGCCTCCACTTACACAATGCACTGTTAGTCTATAAAATATACTGTGGTAAGCACCGGAGGACATGACCTTAAGTTGCCAAAGGTAGAAACAAGGAAAGTTTCCTGAGTCAAAACAAAAATAAAACATGTGATTCACAGTTAAGCTGTGGAACCCCTTGCCACAGTCCTGAAAATACTCGGAGCCCATAGATTGGCTCCAGTTCATCATACATTGGAAAAGGCCTTTTTCTCTCTTCTCTTTTAACACTGTTCCACCTTTCCATTGTAAACTAGAGGCAGAGTGTGTAGAGGTTGGGATGCCCCATGAAAGCTCTTGAACTAGAACTAGCAATTAAGAAGGAAGAAGTCAGGAAAGCAAATGTGTATGAGAGACAGCATTATCTTGGATTTCAGGTAGGAAAGCCAGTTGGGATGTTCAGAGCATTCCGGCCTCCAGTTATTTCTCTCTATTGAAAGGAGCCAGGATTGCAAGGCTCAGTTTAGAGCTTTCTTCGTTTGGAGGTGGGGATGAACTTCCATTTGGAGCGACCACTCTTCTAACTTTGCTTTCACAAGATGGTTGTGAAGTTACCTCACTTTGCCTAATCTCAGTTATTATTCCCTTCTTTGTTACTCTAACAGGAAAAGAAAGGAAACTGAGGTAGCCCATATTTTGTACTTCTTTAGTGAAAGGAAATAATTTTGGATGCCATAAAATCTCCTGTTGTTGTGGACACTGTACAAGCAGACCATTAAAATGGTTCTGTGGGCTTACATAAGGAAAATCTTTGGAAGAAGTGATAATATAAAAATTCGCAGTGTAAAAAATACACAATAATTGTGTGCCACTTCTGAAGTAACCTTGTTTTACTGTTGACAGACGAGAAGCTTAAGCAAAAACTGGTAATGGAGGAATAAGCTTTCATTAGCACTAATCTAGGAAAGTTACTAGGACAGTCAGATGACTTCTGAGCTACATGCTTGTTAGTGTTGAAGATATTCCCTAGCTTAATACTTTTGCTACATATGCACAACTGTGCAGGATCTCTCTGAAACAGGCAGAAACTAACAGTAAAAAAAAAATACACTTGTGTTTTGTCATGGCCAGACACAGTTACAAGCAGCTGCATTTGCAGTGTTAATCTGCTGACCAGAATACTGGTCCAGACTGATGTCTTCTGAGGGGTAGAATACTGCTTATTCTTCAAGCACTGCTCATCACTAGCCAAAATCAGTTTTCCCTGGAGAGTAACACACAAATTAATGAAACCTGCAAACCTTATTTCTTCCAATCTATTCCTCTTCTTCAGGAGAGGAAAGAATTAAACATAGCACTAAGTAGCTGTAGACCAGCAACACAGAGGTTAGAATGATGTGAAAACGTTCTACTACGAAAGATTTGCCACTGCAATACTTTCGATAACCATTCCAGTAAAGGTCGTGATCCATACAGCTAAATGCTCTAGTTGCAATATGGGAAATTCTGATGAGATTTAACAATAAATATTTTTATTCTGAGGGTGGCAAAACACTGCAAAAGAGTCCTACAAAGACTGTGGAACCTCCACCCTTGGATACTGTAGAACTTCTCAGGATTGATTAGAGAGGTATCTTCTTATTTTGTAGAAGATTACAGCAAAACCAAGTAGTTGTACTCCTTCATAATCAGGTATGCAAAACTAATCACTCTAGTAGCATATATTCTGTATAATTATTATTTTGTAATCCCTAAGTGAAAATGAGCTATATTTTTTAATCTGAGACCTAGTATCTCTGTTACTTAGCTTTGACCTGTTACAGTGCTCTTCTGGATGGGTTGTGATTTCAGTGCAACACTGTATCAGAACAACTGGGCCACTATAAATTCTAAAAAATCTCACCTCATATTAAGTACACTTAGTTATATGTGCTGCTTATAACTGACAGTATATTCATATGATTGCCCTGTAATATTTCAAAGGATTTCTAATCAGTCAACTTGATTTGAACAGAGAATTCCCTTACTCTACATCCTCAGATATTTCTGAGTGAGAACTAACCACGTGTAAGCTGTGTCATGAAAGAAATAAACTATTTTCACACAAATTCTTTTTTTGCAGCTATTGCCATAGTTTCCATTTTACTAATGCTTAACAATGTATAATCTATCAGCAATGCGTCATCTCTTGCATTGATAAGACAACTATTAAAATAATAATCGGTCTTTTTTCTTAATATCCCAGTTATTTTTATGGTATAGGGAAGACAAAGGTACTCAATTTCAAACACTTTTAAACCAAAGTTTTAGTTCTTTCTTGATGCTTTTTCATGATACTCCCTCCATTCCTAGGGATTATCACCTCTCCATTTGATTTTACTAGTTTCAGTAGCTAAAGTTGTCCCAAAAGTCTTCATTCTTTCTTCAAGAGTATTCTGCTGTCAGATGATCTGACTTAATTCACATTTCCATGGGAAGTGTGTTATTTGCCTTTCAGAGGGCATTGATCCATCATCCCTGAACAACAGCTGATCTCTTTCCATGAACAGGGTAGTAAATTCACAGGCTTTAAGGACAAAAGAAGCTATTCTGATAAACGAATCTGTTTTATTATACAGTGCACAGTATCTTTTCTACCTGACTTGGTCTCTGACTGTGATGCTGTCTGTATTGCCTACTACTTCAGGCTTCTGAATTCAGCTCTTCGAATTGCCTGGGTTTTTTTACATTCGTTGTATGGGGACCAGAGGCTCTTTAAGTTGCTTGGATGCTGAAAACAAGTAGTCTGACAACTATAATGATATCACCAGTACATGCTAGTTTTGAAGTTGTATGCTTTAGTAATTTTGAACTGTGTGGCTATTACTTCCATGTGAATTCTCAAATATTCTAATTTTAAGAAGCTGCCTTGTTCCTCCAATAGTTTTATGGCACTCTTGCCAAAGAATGTTTACTGATCAAGGCAAGTACCTCTATCTTCCAAATGTTTATTTCTAAATTCCAGCATATTTACTATATATATTGGGTGTTGACAGGTTCCTGTCTAGAATGCTCTTCTTCACATGTTTACAGAGATGCCTGACAGCAAACAATGGTTTTGGAGACTTCATCCCCACAGGTGCAAAGAGAAGAACACCAATGCTGTCAGGAAAGAACAAGAACAAAAAAAAAAAAATGAACAAAAACCAGAACAAATTAAAAAGAAAAGGAATGAATCTGTGAAAGTACAGAAGGGGAAAATGACTTTGAAAACCCTGAGGCCCTTTCTGCCACTCACACTCTTTGCTATTGACACCAATCAAATTTTTTTGATATTTACTCCAAAAGAAAGGTTGTTGTCTTGTTCTGCTGCTTATTTACGTTGAAGATGTGGGAATTCTTGAGTCAACTGTGAATAGAATAAAGCATCAGTCAACAAGTTAAAAAAATTGTAGACAAAGAAGAGCAAAAGTAGAGGAAAACAGAAAGTAAGTGATAGATAGTGGATAAATAGAGGGTGGAGGAAACCAAGAACAATATTTTGAAATATTAAGGATAAACCTGGATCTTTAAGTCCTTTTTCTGTCTTTTATGGTGTTCACTATTTTGTATTTTTTGTTCTTCAAGTAAGGTAGTTGACTATCTAATTCAGTAAATTAATTTATTTGGGACATAACTGTCCTGACATTCTTCTGCTTGTTTTTACTGTGTAAAAAAGGAATCAGACCTATGGTCAATCAAGTCAGCATCCTGCTTTCAAGGTTGTCCATAGTGTATAACTACAAAAGAGTATATGAAAATGAAAACATGCAATTTCCTTTTAGAATCTTACTATTTATAAATCATTTTCAGTTCACAGAGTTCCTAAGATGAAATTTTTGTATATATAATATACCTTTGAATTTCTATATCACCTTTTTTCCCCTCTGTTTAATTCATGCATACCTCTAGTATTTGGAATATCCTCTAAATGTGGGCAACAATGGTCACCTAGTCCAACCCTGCTGCAGTGAGCAGGGACATTTAACTAGATCAGGTTGCTCAGAGCCCCATCAAGCCTGATCTTGAATGCCTCCAAGAATGGAGCCTCAACCACCTCTCTGGGAAACCTGTACTAGTGTTTCACCATCCTTATTGTAAAGAACTTTTTTCTAACATCTAGTGTAAATCTACCCTGCCCTAGTTTAAAACCATTGCCCCTCATCTTGTCAGTACATGCCCTGGTGAACAGTCCCTCCCCAGGTTTCCTGTAGCCACCTTCAGGTACTGGAAGGCCACTGTAAGGTCTCTCTGGAGCCTTCTCCAGGCTGAACAACCCCAACTCTCGCAGCCTGTCCTCATAGGAGAGATGCTCCAACCCTTTGATCATTTCTGTGACTTCCTCTGGACCCACTCTAGTAGATCTAGTCTCTTGTCGTGTTGGGGGCTCCAGAGCAGGACACAGCACTCCTGGTGGGGTCTCACCAGAGCAAAGGGGCAGGATCACCCCTCTAAACCCGCTGGCCACACTGCTTTTGATGCAGCCCAGGATAGGACTGGCCTTCTGGGCTGCGAGCACATATTGCTGGTGCATTGATAGAGTTGTTAATTTAATGAACGTGGCCTGAGAATAGAGACCAAAATCTGTCGGGAACAATTTTTATAGATTCAATTATTTCCATGGTGTATCTGAACATTACATAATGTCTTTCATGATCACATTTCTATTAGAATAGACACGTATGGAGACCATGTGACTTATCATCTAGGCAGCCTTTTGAAGGATAAATTAATTTGGAACTCAGTGTCACACTAGCATCTTAACTACTGAACTTTTCTTCCTTTACATGTAGAGCTTTTGGGAAATTATAATAAACAGCTTCCTGGAGCCCTTATCAGATCTCTCTCCAGCATGAAAGTAGTGTACGGCTGCAAACCAATTACGCTGAAAAGTACCCATATGTTAACCAAAAAGAACTGACTCCATTCACTGAACAAATTCAATGACTTAAAACCTCCCAGGATCTTAACTTGAAAGCATCTACATCTAGGGATCTCTTAAAATACATTAAATCAGAGATCTTTAAACACTGCACATCACTTCCAAATGTCAGCCATTTTTCTACAAGCTGTAAATACTTCAGCTGAAGTTCAACTGCCCAAATTCACCAGCAGCTCCCTCCCGTCAGCCATAGTGCAAATGAGACTTAAATCTCTCTTGACTGGATAGTTATTCTACATAGATATCATCAAAGCAGGTGAAGACAACTCAGTAAATTTATCCTGGATATTCCAAGCAACATAATACCTCAGCACATCTACGTAGCCATTGATCAGTAGCAGAGGCAAAATGAAAGGGGTTCAATTTACAAACTCAACTTTTCTTGGCCTGAAACTGAGGGTTGAAATGCAGTGAGTCTGGCTGCTTGATGTTGTCTTTTTTCTGTCACACCTGCCAGTCTTTCAAGGTTGAATATGTTGAGTCATGCTGGGATGGAAAGAAACGCTCTCAGCTGCCCTGACCAACTCCAAGTTGAGTGCTGAAGGAAAGCAGTGGACCAGATCATTCACCACCCACTGTGTACAGAAAGCTGTAGCAGATGAGAAAGTAACTGCGTGAAGCCTGGTGCTCCTCAAAGAACGTGTGAGTACGTATATCAGTAGTATCAAGCTACAATTTGGGACTCCTTTTCAAGGCTTTTAACATTCCTGGTATCTTAGAGTAGAAGCCAACATGACATACAGGTAACGTTCAGTTCTCGCACTGAGGTCTCTCAGCACAAGAATTGAATGATGGACATTAAAAAACCCTATTTAAATATATATACATTTATATTTATGTATATAAACCATCTATCACACTATTGATAAACATAAAAAAAATACACACAGTTTTAAGCTGTCTTTAAAAACTGATGACTGAGCATTGCTGATTGATTTTATGAAGCAAAAACCACATTCATACAGTCTAGGATTCTAGGAAACCATTGCCTATTTTAATCCACAACTCCCTGAGCTGAGAGAGAAAGCAATTTATGTTATGCTGGTGCATTCTATGTGAAACTAATAGAGTTTCTTGGCTTTTTTGCATCCAAAACAGCTGGGAAAAGGTGATCTTGTTGAAACCTTTCTCCCAAATGAAAATATCTGTGAAGACATGATTTGAGCAATTTAAATGGCTTAGTTTTTAAAAAAGCTTTAAAAATCAAAATTGTTGGCTAAATTAAGATGAATTTTTTATTTCATTCTTTATTTGCTAAAACAATTCTGATGTTAAATAGGAAGATAAGGCGTAAGATACATGGATTTTGCTACTCTTTTAACTTCATTCTTTAGTTCCTGCATTTTTTTCAGGGGAGTGGGGCAAAGAAGAGACGGAAAAGTCTGTGGTTTCTAAATAGAATGAAATAGAAAACTAAGAAAATGTGAAAGAAACAGATTGCATGCCAACAGGGAAGACATTTTAGTGAGTTATATTGGCTTTGCATGACGAGTTCCATGAGCAGATGGGAATTGGTAGACCTGAACTTTTAACTATCACTTTTTGCTCTTCATCTTTAGGGCCTGAGTGAAGCCAAGTCCTATTTATCTGCCTCTTTTCTCTCTTCCTTTACAGTTCAAAGTCTCTGATCAAGGGAGCATCTTTGCTCATCTTCCATCTTTCTAGACATTTAAATGTTTGCATTGGGATTCCCTTTCTAGGTTATTGAGGAAGTTTCCTCCAAGGACAGCTCATCATGCCTCACTTTGACTCAGAGGACAGGATTTGCCCCTGCTTACTGCAGGGTGGTTGGAGTGGATGACCTTCAAAGGTCTCTTCCAGCCCAACGCATCCTATGATTCTATCATTCTATGATTAATTACTCTTCTTAAGTGACTATAGAAAGACCCTAGAAAACAAGCACAGTATGTACACTCATCCATTTAACAACTAAAAAGAGAAGAAGAATCACACTCTCAGAGGGTACAGTGTTTACCAAATGAGACGACCCTGGCTAGAACTGGTAATTAGTACACTAATACGAGTTCACGGTATTATACAATATACCACTGGCCAAGGCTAGAATGGGCCATAGAACAGAAGAGTACAGTACTTCCTGAAAACATAGAGTAGCTGGAGGAATGGAGGTACTGTGTTGCTTCCTTTGGCTAAATGTGCTGTTCCACTGACTCTGATTTAATTCATTAAGGAGTACCCATGCCTGTCAGATTCCCACTAAGACCAAAATGTCCTTGCTCTACAGACGAGGGTGACACTCAACCTTCTGGCTTCCTGTGACTCATACTCAGTTACCTTGTATGGTAAACAACTCACAATGGCCCTGAAATCCTCTGTAGCAATCATTCGTAAGGGTTTATTTTCGTCTACAGTGCATTAAGCTTTAACAAACAGTGTAGCAAGTATGGTGGGGGAAGGAACTAGCCCACCAATACACCCAATCAGGAAACAATAATGAGTCTACTTTCTCATTATTGCCTGCACAGGAAATCGGTCCTTTCTTACTTGCCCTTGGAGTGATGGAGAATATACTGAAGCAGTTGTACAGTAGCCTAATTACTTATCACAAATCTTTTAAATTAGTTTATACTCATTAATGTGGCATCTGGGAACTTGGCATTACACCATCAATGACCTTTTTGTTAATCAAAAGCCTCAAAGCTTGTTATTTGGAGGGTACTTCTCATATAGAGCTTTACCTCTGCATCAGGCTAATCAGACAGGTCAGTTTTTCTTGCTGAATTTGAATATGCTAGAAGTAACCCTGCCGAGATTGTTATTTAGAAGTTAGACAGGCATACAGACAGGGCTGCTTCTTTATTCTGCTGCTATGCTTTGCCATAAATGAGCTCCTTCTACCCACCTTGGGGTTACCTGTGTTGCTACTTAGGAAGTAACTTCAACAAGCACACCTGAGCAGCTGTAAAGGTGGTAGGAGTAGTGATGCTGAGGAGGACTCGAGTCACAAGCTTCAGTTCGGTGTAGCTGCTGAGGAATGCGTGTAAGTTTGTGAATGGGGCTGAATACTTGTGTTCAGTTATCAGGCATGACATGACTCAGCTAGCTCAGGTATGCCTAAACCTAGCACTGCATTATAAACCTCAGCTGTGTGAGTCTTGCTTGGGTCACAGTCTGCTTAAACAATCATGAGATCTTGTAGCGTAACCAGGTTTTGCTTGTTAAGGTGAATAGCACATTTCTAGGTTGCTTGCCAAATGGTAGGAAATTAAAATGCATTTATTTCAATTATTTCTCCCATGACAAAATCAATACATTATGTTTCACCTTTCTAAAAATGTTCCAGCACTCTCACCATAACTTGCTGTAGTTAGTACAATCAGTGATAGTTTTTCAATTCTAAGCTACAGCTGTAACCAAGAGTGGTTCCTGCTGCCAAGATTGGTCAAAGTGTCCTTCTGCCTGTGAATTCACATTCCTTCCCACTCATGTCTCTCAGGCACACTCCCTGCCATAGTCTGCAAGAAGGACTGAAGCCTTCCTTTCCTATCTGTAAGAAAACCTCTTATATTAGAGAAATTCAAGGAGATGGTAGGTTTTGACAGATG